>NW_025794094.1:0-1879 GCF_021613505.1 Equus quagga | reverse complement strand
GAGGAGAAAGAGGGACGCCAGCGGTGTCCCCATCACAGCCAACACCTGCTCCTCCTGGGGCTGTGGTGAGGCAGAACATCTTGCCTCCATCCCGGGCTTTGAGCTCTGGGGCGTGGACATCAGGTGGCTTCCTCCTCAGGATGTGCCTGGGACCTCAGGAGCCAGATTATGTGACCAAAAAAATGGGGCTTGCACACAGCTGTGCCTACGCTACAGGCTCTGCCGCTCCTCCTACGCGGACACACAGGACACATGTGCGCACGCTCAGGCACACGACAGAGGGGAACCTCCTCAGGGTTCCTGGACACACCCAACACCCATCTCAGCTCTGCCAGAAATCAGAGGACGTCAACACTTCCCGAGAGGGTTTCAGCAGGAAGCTCGTCAGACTGGCCCCTGGTTTCCATTTCTGGGCTCTGTCAGCAGCCCTCCCTCCTTCCTGGAAGCAAGTGACCAAAAATCCACAATGTGCAGTCACTCTGGGCAAAGGGGGCAGCCTGTGTGTAAACCAGATGGTCTTACATTGGGAGAAGGGACCCGACCCTCAGTGTAGTCAGGGGCGGGTCCATGCAGACGTGTTCTCCATCTCGCTAGCGCCCCATCTCCCAGTAACACCCTTCTTCAGAGGCCCTTGGTCTCAGAGCTTTGCCAATGACACAGGAGCCCTGAGGTGCTGAAGAAAGGACATGGCACAGCCTGGGAACACTGCTGAGACCCTGGGCTGGGCACAGGCAGCCTGTCCTCTGTCCTGGCTCTAGGGAAGCAAGGCCACCTACAGAGGGCAAAGATGAGACCTCACACAGAGCAGCCTAGCCTGGATGCGAGACGCTTGCGGGCTCATCTGTTCTTGTCCCAGAGGCATGCTGCCTGAGGGGACACTGCAGGTCCCCTGGGTCCTTTGGCTCCAGTGTGGGCTCCAATAGGGTACCTCGCCCTGTTCCCAGTTTTCCTGATGGGGGAACAAGGCAAATCCAGGCACAACCTGACCCTGCTTAGGGGGCGACCCTCCTCCGACCGCCATTCCTCGAGCACGGGGGGCACCGCAGTCCACTCTGTCCATCTGACACCATCTCATGCTTTGGTGGGAACTCCAGCAAGATGTGAGCATTTTTCACATTTTCACTCAATGTTCCAGAGGCAGAAATGGGGGCAGGGACCGTCATCCCCACGAAACGACAGGATTTCTCTCTGTCTTACTTCTTACTGCGTGGACCGCACGCGGCCTGCTTTCATCTCATCATATCAGCGGTGCCGAGGGCCAACTTGGACCCGGGGTTCATCAGCAGCCTGTGGATGCCTTTACAGACCCGCGTCCTCCCCAGGCCTCAGGGAGACCGGAGGAGGGAGCACTCGTCACTGGGCCTCTGCTGCCTGAGGGAGTCAGGGTCCAGAGTGTGCGGGTGGATGGGGGAGCTCCTGGAGGACAAGGGGTCGGAGCCCAGAGAGGGGGCTCCCCCAGGTCTAAGGTGACGCCTCCTCAGCCACCTGCCCGTTCTCGAGGGGACTCAGATACGTGACTCAGGACTTGAAACCTTTGGAGGAAGGTGAACACATTGCTACATGTGACATCCCCTCGAGTCTTCATAGGACGCGGATTCTCTGAGCCGCCCATGAACTGGGCACTCAGTGCAGAACTGACATCCCGCACATGGAGACACGTGGGCCAGGTTCTCTGCATACAGAGGGATGGGCAGTCTCAGCAGGGATCACGAGCCCAGCAGTGATCAAGCCAGGCTGGGATGTGGGGAGTGGGGAGTGAGGAGGTGCTGGGGAACATTCCAGAAGAGGAGACTTGGACAGGTGGCTACGGAGGTAGAAGTGGGGGAGACGGACAACACATCCCCCGGGAATGCCCGGTGAGCAAAGCGTTCTCCCTGCA
>NW_025794093.1:0-5027 GCF_021613505.1 Equus quagga | reverse complement strand
CGCGTGGGGCTGTACACGGGCGAGATCAGCACGACTCGCGCCCTGGATGAGGCGGACGCGCCGCGCCAGCGCCTGCTGGTGCTGGTGAAGGACCACGGCGAGCCTGCGCTGACGGCCACAGCCATCGTGCTGCTGTCTCTGGTGGAGAGCGGCCAGGCGCAGAAGGCTTTGTCACAGGCGTCGGCGGGCGCCGCGCGCGCGGATACAGCTCTGGTGGATGTCAACGTGTATCTGATCATCGCCATCTGCGCGGTGTCCAGCCTGTTGGTGCTGACGCTGCTGCTGTACACGGCGCTGCGGTGCTCGGCGCCGCCCATCGAGGGCGCGTGCGGGCCGGGGAAGCCCAGGCTGGTGTGCTCTGGCGCGGTGGAGAGTTGGTCTTATTCACAGCAGAGGCGGCAGAGGGTGTGCTCTGGGGAGGGGCAGCCCAAGACCGACCTGATGGCCTTCAGCCCCAGCCTTTCTCCTTGTCCTGTATCTGTAGATGTAACGGGAGATCCACAAGCTTGTTTGGACTTATCTGGGAAGGTAGGCTTGCTCTAACGTTTTATTTATTATCATATTTATCTATTTTGTCTTGAAAAATATTCTTATTTCCTCATTGGTACATTTAAAAAGCTTTATCCACTTATTCTAGACGTCTGCCAAATTTTTTTTTATTTTCAGAAAGTGAATACCTTAATTTTTTAGCTGACTTTTGTGTTTCGACTTCCAGTTGAGAATCATTATAAACCTTATGTTGAACAGATACCTGTTGGGTGCTGGATCAATTTATTTTGAAACTGTTGTGGGGGGTCATAGTGAATTCCTGAAGCAGTACCTGAAAACTATTTGGCGAAAACTAATTTAGGTGTTAAACATTGAGAAAACTTCAACATCACTCTTTATTTATTCATTTCTAAAGAATGCATGGTATTTAAGTGTAATTCTATTGTCTATTAGAAGAAGCCCCATAGCAGAAATTGTAGTAAGTGTTACCTTGTTAACTTTGTAGTTTTCTATCTTTCTCTGGGTGGAGACTGTCTAGATATCAGATTGGTCAGCACTACGCAGTGTCTTTAACTTCAACGAGTAACTTCCAGTACACCCTAGAAAACAGTTACTTTACTTTAGGAATCTAATTCTGACCATAAATGTTACAAATATAAGTCTCATTCCAATTTGTGTAAAATATGTTTCTAAATGTCTGACGATGTAGATCATAAGAAAATGTTGATTAAGAATCTTTCCTTCACTTTGAAAATTTCATGAAATTCATATTTTATCTGATATTGAAGAAAATACTTCCTGACGCGTACTTTGTTTCTTCAAGAAGACTTTCTCCTTTTTATTGAAAGCTTCTGTTAGAGATATAATGCTTGGGCATTAAAGATATATGTACTTTCTACTCTTTTAATTCTCTTGAAATTCTAGTCTGTAACTTAAAAAGTTACCCCTCCCAGTTTCGATGAGGATTAACTTTTTCTCTCCATATTCCAAAAGGCAGAAATCTGGAGATGAGGTTGTGCACATGTAAAGCCGCTACACATTAAATGTATATTTCTTGGACTGTGGCTTGAGACTTTCAAATTGGTGGTTCTCCATACTGTATCTTTAGTCCAAGCTTTCATTTTCTTTTCTAGTTGATATTTTAAAAACGTCCTTTGTACTTACACTGCGTTTTGTTGTGTGGTTTATATTTCTATTCAGGTATTTTATTTTTTATTGTGTTAGGTATTTTACAAGGTATTTCTTAGTTACAAACTCAGTGGAACAAACTGCGAGTGGCCTTGAGAATAGAGCCACAACATAACCACAAAAATGCAAGTAAAATTCATTTAGAATAAAATACTTCAGTAATTTTTTGTCCTCTTATATTACACTCTTTGGTATACACTACAAAGCAATCTGATTTTTTGTGGGTCATTTTCTTTCTTTCAATGTTTAAGTGTTCTCTGAGCTCCTGTGGTAAAGCTTATGTTTGTCAGTGCAACTCACCTTAAATTCAGACGTACACTTTCAAATGCCTCTGTCCTTGCACTTTTTTCAGGTTCCATGTGCCACTTGAACTTGGGCCCAGGTGTTTCATTATGTTATAGGGATTGAGAAGTGCTAGAAATGTCTTGTGCCTCCCCCTCCAAGAAAAAACCTCACCACTCCTCTGGTCTCTTAGAGCTAGTGTTATTTATTACTTAGTATATCCTCCATAATTATAAATTTTATCCTTTATTAGTGATGACTGTATTGATATAATTGATAATTTAGTCTTTATATTGATTTTATTCTCTCCCAGAGTATGGGCTGTCATCATATGCAAATTTTCAGAAGATCAGTGACCATCTTAGCAATGAATTTGTCTTTTGGGTCATTAGAAAGCATGAGCACACTGGGATCCAAAGAGGTTAGGGTTCAGAAGAGCTGGGAAGTTCAATTAGATAAGTGAGCACATGGAAGCCACTTTAGTCTTTTGCCCAATAGCCATCACTCTGTGCTTCTGTAGGTACCATTCCTCAATTCAAGCCCAAATCACGAAACCAATAATGAAGCTCCCCTATGCCAGTCCCTAAATTGTAGTTACTAGATAGGGCTAACTATTTAAGTCATAACCTAATCTCAGATGCTTTTGAGAGTGAAAGGGGCACTTTGAATAAGTATACAAGATCACAGACATAAATGGAGGATATCCCAGGCAAATTGAGGTCTATAGTTAGCCTATCCTTGGACAGATATTGTTACCTGTATTAGCAACACCTGGAGTCCATATTGAACATTCTAGTTCCCAGACTCCACCTCAGAATTGCTGAAAAATAAGTAGTACTGGCAAACTTACATTTTAACAAGGACTCTAGGTGATTCTTATCCAACAGAAGTTTTAGATCCAATACCCCTATAAGATGCTTGTCAAAGCAAGTTCCTATTATTTGACAGGATGTAATTTACCCCCCTTTTCTTCTTTATTGGATATTTATATTGGGACATTTATGTTATTACCTGGTATAAAAGTGCACATAACAGGAATGGAGTTTAGTTTATATCATCACTTTGTGTTAAGATGATTAATCAATAATAAACTTATTTGTAGCCTCCAGATAGTAGCTCAAACTGGACATAGGTATTGTGGATGGAGAGATAACTCATTTTAATTTGTGCTTCATAAGAAAAATAAACTTCAAAATCAGAATTTGAATGGTGGTTGGCACTAGAGTCATTCTAAAGGAGTGGAGAATTATGAAAACAGAACTTACTAGCACCCAAAAGTCCACGAATTGTGACCCTCATTTTTGTCAATTTTCTTATTCATAAATGTTGCTCTATTTTTCAGCTCTTAATAACAACTAAAAGAGTTCAAAATTCTTGATCTCTTTTAGAAATATCTCTTTCATAAATCATAGCATCCATAAAGTAAAGAAGTTAACCTTTGGATAAGATCAAAGGTCCTATTATTAAATTTTTCTTTTTTGGAAAAAGAGAAACCAAGTTTTTCCAAAAGCATAGATGTATTAATGGGGAATTTCAGTTACTGAACATATGATTCCAAGAACTTTGAGAGAGAGAAAAAGTATTTTTATAGCAGGTGGTGATGAAAAACATTATTGACACTGATAAACCTATTAAATAACTCTAAAACTCTATATTTGTGGTATTTGAAAAGCTTAAATATAACAAAGATGAAAGCAGTTGTCACTGAACGTAGAATTATTTTGTTTAGAATAATAATTTAGATTCTTTTCGTTCATATAAGATGTATATCAAAAAGTGAAACTTCTCCCTGTATAACTGATTTCCTAGTAAAACCACTTCTCAGTTTTCTTAAAGACAGGAACCACCACTCAGTCGCAATAGTAAAGGCATGGTAGAGTGACAATGTTCTATAGGTAATAATTTTTCCCAAGGAGTATATTTTGGTCTTGAACATTATGAAAATAAATGTAACTAAATTGAGGCCTGAGAATAATTGCCATGTGTGAAGCACTCACTCTCCTTAAGGTACTATCCTAGGCACTTAATATGTATAATTCACACAACCGCCATATTATTATTATCATGCAAGTGGAAACTGAGACAGAGAGAGGTTAAATTATTTTCCCCAAATCACACAACTAGTAAGTTGGAGGATAGGAATTGGAATGGCGAAATTTCTGATGTTGAAGCCAGTGATCTTCTCTCTATTTTAGTGATGACTGGAATTTAGGAGTTGCGAACACCTCATTGAGAGTTGATACTTGAAATTAGTGTCTAAATAAGGTTTATTTAATCTCAAAATAATGACAAAGAGAAATGAATTAAGTGTTAGAACTTGAAAAGACCTAAACTTGTTACCAGCAAAATACTAGTACTCAGTACTATACAAATATTAAGGATATTTTCAAAATTAGCCAGTGATAACCATGATTAGGGAAGGAGTTACTTCTCTGAGATACTACATTCAAAAATGCTGCACTATGGATGGACGATGATTATTATTATACACGAAAAAAACGAAGTCCAGAGAGATACAAATACGTAAAAATAGAATTAAAAGGAATGAAAGGAAAGTTTTTAAACTCATGGACTTGTACTTACACATTAAGCCACTGGATGTCGCTGTCTTCCACAAAATGGCTTTTCGGAACAAAGGCATAATCCCGTGTTTCTCAAGGACTAGGAAGGCGCTACATTCTGAGGTCTCAGCCATTTCCATAAAATTGGATGTGAGAAACCAAATAGGAAAACTCGGGACGTGTGTGTGTTCTAGACCGCCGATCCATCGATTTGTAAAACAGGAGAAAAGTGTGATGTTGGTCTATAGACCCAGCGGCCCGAGAGCCTGGTGCCTGCTTCTCTCGCTTCTGCTCATCGCAACAGGGCAGGTGGGGAGCGGCCAGGTCCGTTACTCGGTCCCCGAGGAGGCCAAACATGGCACCTTCGTGGGCCGCATCGCCCAGGACCTGGGGCTGGAACTGGCGGAGCTGGTGCCGCGCCTGTTCCGGGTGGCGTCCAAAGGCCGCGGGGACCTTCTGCAGGTAAATCTGCAGAATGGCATTTTGTTTGTGAATTCTCGGATCGAC
>NW_025794092.1:0-1799 GCF_021613505.1 Equus quagga | reverse complement strand
TTTTTTTTTCTTTTTCAAATCCCACACAAAGAGAGAGGCACTCAAAGCACAACACGAACCCAGGGTGTTCCGTGCCTGCTGGTGGAGGGCAGACCGGGGATTGTCCTTCGATGCCTGTGGTTGAAAACCCCGGAGCCGCGGCCCGGAGGCCTGGGGGATGAGGTCATCGCTGCGGCTTCCTCCCTCGCTGTTGAGGCTCCCTCAGCCCCGCCGCCGGCACCCAGCCCTCCCGCCAGCTGGATTGCGCGCCCCCCCCCCCAAAGCGCAGAGCCCGACCATCCGGTTCTCTGGGCCTCAGTTTCTCAGCTGCAAAATGAGGCCCCACAGAGACTCTGTGGGCCCCCCCCCCCAAGAAACCCTTGGTGGGTCCCCCATTTCTGTGGAACAAGATGCAGGCTTTGTCCCCGGTCCCCCAGCCCAGCTCACATTTGCATGGGCCCCTGCAGACCACACGGTTCCAGTGTCTGCTCTCCACATCCTTCAAATGCTGGTGGAGACGATTGTGTTAATGTCAGGGCTGGCCGTTGCCATCACCCAGAGCTCGCCTGTGCACGCCCTCTGCAATGTCCTTCTCGCACGAGGGGCTGCGACTCACGAGGGGCTGAGTGACTGAAGTCACTTCTGCCCAAGGTCAGGGCACCGGCGGGTGGCCCAGGTTTTCCATTAACAAACCCCAAGGTCTTATTTTCTCTGTGGCCGACTCCTGCTGGCACTGCTCCGCTCACCCAGGCTTTGCCTCCCTACTTGGTGAACTCCTACATTTGCAACAGAGCCCCGCTCCTGCAGAGGTGCTTGTGGGACACCTTCCTGCTCCCCTCCCCCCCCCCCCCCCCCCGCGGTGTTGCCTGCTCCCTCCCCTGGACCTCAGCGTCCTCCGGGAAGACCTCATCTCCCTGCTTTGGAGGCTTGAATTCCTTTGCCTCTTTGTCCCCGGCACATGAGAGCTGCGTGCCGAGAATTGGTTCCCCCCACCCCGGCCTTCTCTGATGTTCTGCCCCGGAATGTAGCCCCCCACCCCGGTGGACTCTTGCTTGGGGTGCTGTCTCCTACATTTGTTCAGCCAGCAAATATTTATTAAGCACCACGTGCCAGGTCTGTGTGCAAATAGGTTGGGCTCTCGGGGGCAGGACCTGGGCTTCTTGTCTGCACCCCCAGGACCCTTACTGCAGGGCCCTGTGTAAGAGGGGGCCAGTGCCCAAGATGGGGGAGGGACTGACCCCCCACCCCCGGCGTTGGAAGGTAGTGGCACACGCACCCTCCTGCTTGCACACCTGCATTTGCACATACGTGTTCCACTAAGCCACAGTCGGGCTGTTGCTGGCTCAGGTGTCTAGTTGTCCCTCTGCAGGGTGGCGGTCTCAGCTGCCCCCCCTGGGGAGCTGACTTTCCGTGCAAGCCAAGCCTCGCTGGTTTCAGGGAGAAACACTAAGAGCTAAGAAGTGCCCTAAACCGAAGACCGTATTCCGGATGTTTCTGTGCTGGTAAATGAGAAGGGCAGGATTTCTTTCCAGGTGGCTCCAGCAGGTAGAGGGACAAGTGGTGCTGCCTGGAACCAGTGGGTGTGGGGTTCTGGCTGCACAGCCCGATGGTGCCGAGTGGCCTGCAGCTCTGCTCAGCAGGACTTAGGGTGGCCCCGTGTGAGGCTGCAAGAAGGAATCTCTTGCTCATCTGCCCCAAGGCCCCCCTGATGCCGACCCCAGGGAGACAGCATGGAGGGACCCTGGCCTCCAGGAGGAGGGGTCTGGGGTGGATATGGGGGTCCATGGCTGCTCCTCAGACCATGAGGAAGGGACTGGCGT
>NW_025794091.1:0-4792 GCF_021613505.1 Equus quagga | reverse complement strand
ACCAGGATATGATAGAGGAGAAAAGCCAATTTCCCTTGAACTCAAAAGAACCTAGCTCCAGGAAGCCAACCCAAGGTCCAAGTGCCTTAGGGGATGGAGGTGAATAAACTGAGTTTCTTGTTGCCCATTGTATAATGAAGAGCAGAGAGTTGAGCCTTGTTGTCCAAAGGCAATGAAAATTAATTCAAAATTTCTGAACACTCACCCTCCACCCCACCCAACTGTTTCCCAATGTCAGGGAATGGTATAACTATAAATCCATGCTTTTGTTCAGCCCAAACATGAAGTCAGTCACTGGGTTCTAATCTTAATATCTCTCAACTTTGCCCCCTTTCTCCTATTTTTACTGACTCTGCTTGTATTCAGTTTCTCATCCATTCTTGCCTAAATAATTACAATAGTGTCTCATATCCCCAGGGTTTAGGATAGTGGCTGGTGCATAGTAATACCTTAATAGTACTTCAATCCAAAGTCTAGCCTGGGGAGACAGACACATCATCACACTAGTATGATGAGGGAGTGGAATGGGGGATCCTGCCACAGAAGGAAGTACACAGCTGATGAGGACCCCAGAGGGTCACAGTAAAAACAATCCTGGGGCCAGCCCTGTGGCTGAGTTGTTAAGTTCACTCGTTCCACTTTGGCGGCCCAGGTTTCACCAGTTTGGATCCTGGGCATGCACATGGCACCGCTCATCAAGCCATGCTGAGGTGGCGTCCACATGCCACACTAGAAGGACCCACAACTAAAACATATACAATATGTACCAGGGGCCTTTGGGGAGAAAAAGGAAAATTTTTTTTTAAATCTAAAAAAAAAGATCCTGAGAAGCATCTTACATTCAACAATTAAAATATTTGAGCACTTACTATATGCAAGGCACCAAAGCAAACACAACAATGAACAAGATACAGAACTTCCACAATGGAGGTCATGATCTCATGGGATAGACAGTCTCACATGCCCAATTGTCTCAGCAACACATACACTTGGATCCCAATATTCATCTCAAACTATAGAAAAGTGAACTCCTGATTTCCCACTCCCACCATCACCCAATCAATCAAAACCTGCTCCAATCACAGTATTCACCACATCAGTTAATGGCAACTCCATCTTTCCAGTTGTTCAGGACGGAAACACTGGTGTCATCCTTTAGGTTTTTTTCCTAACAGTCCACATTCCAATCCATCAATAATCCTATTGTCTCTACCTTCAAAATGGATTCAGAACATGCCCACTTCTCCTTCTGCTGCTGTGATTCCTACAGTAGCATCACAGCTAATCTCCTAGCGCCTTCCTGAGACCATACCTTCAAAAGTCCATTCTCAATGCAGAAGCCTGATGGTCTTCAGGGAGTATCCTGACTACAGATGACTGGTGATAGATGATCGATAGATAGATGGATGGATAGATGGATAGATAGATAGATAGATAGATAGATAGATGTAAAACCACAAGACAAGACATGATCACCAAGGAATGAGTGTAAATGAGGGAGAAATATAAGGACTGGATTCTGGGACATTCCAAAGTTAAAAAATGGGGGGGGAAATGTAGGAACCAATAAGCAGAGACTGAGAAGTAGTAGCCAGTGAGGCAGGAGGAAAACCAGGAGAGTGCTATACTAGAAGCCAAGAGAGGAAAGCATTGCAAGGAAAAAGTGTTCAATGGCATGAAAAGTAGCCAATTGGGCAAGTAAGATGAGGACTCAGAGTTAACCATTAGATTTAGCAAAACAGAGATCACTCATGGCTTTGAGAAGAACAGACTCAGGTGAATGATGGAGGTGAAGGCATAAGTAGAGTGGATTCAAGAGAGAATGGAGAGCAATTGGTGATAGCAAGTGTAATCAATTTCTTCAAGGAGGTTTGTTCCATAGAGTGCAAAATAATGAGGAAATAGGACCAAGAGGGTTTTTTAAAGGTACGAGATATAAGCACGTTGGATGTTGATAGAAAAGATCCAGTAGAAAGGAATAAACTTATGATGCAGAAGAGAAAGGGAGAACTGTTGCAGCAACGTCATGGCGCAGAAGTAATGGAATAGGGGCGAGTCCCCAAGTCGCTAAAAGCACAAACACTTCACTGTTGGTAATTAGAAGGTGACATTAATGAAGAAGGACTTTGTACATCAAGAGAAGAAAGGTTTCTGCACAATTAAGAGAGTGGGGACAAAGACCTAGAGGGGTAAAGGAGAAGCTGGTAAGTGATGATGATGGCACGAGGGAAGGGGCAATATGGAGAGCCAAAGCCAGAGATGGAGAGGAATTCTGGAAGTTACCACGACAGGTTATTTTTTAGGGCCTAAGAAGTCTGTACCAGCGTCTGAGGCCAGGTGGGCAGAAAAAGTTGTTGACATTACTGATCACGTGTGTGAAGCAAGTACTCTTGGAACAGTGGAAGAGAGAGCAGAGAAAACTCTAGATGCATGGAGCATGAGGAAAGGATGGGGCTTAACCCACAGAAACAGGGCAGGTGTGGCATCCTAGGGTTCAGGAAAGGACTAGGCAGGCTTGGAGGTGGGAAGAGAGAACTAGAAAGCAGAAAGACAAAGAGGCTGCCCTGAGTGGATGAGATGGACCTCTGTTTTGGACACCCCATATCTCTCAGACAGTGGCACCTCTGCATTCACCTTCTGACCTAGAGGAGCCAATAGCTGAAGGAAGTGCAGGAAGTATTGTAGCTTCATTATGAAGTGGTAAAGGGGACTGGGGGATGCTCCTGCCTCAATTGATTCCTAAGGAAATCCAAAATGACTCAACATCCCATCAAACCAGGAGGTAGTGGGGGCAGGACTCTCTTCCTCTGATAGGACCCTAACACTTAGCACAATGTGTCCACTGCTAGCAGGATGCAAAATGCCAGGAAGGGAAGAGGCATGAATGTGTCCCTCCTCTGAATGGTGATTGTGTACCCAAGGGATAGAGACCCAGCCCCTATTGTGGCCTCCAGGGTCAGGAAGCACAAGGCCCCAGTCTGCTGAGCGACCACCCTCCAGGTGTTTTCCTAAAGCATCCTCAAAGATCATAGGAGGTCTTGTGACAGGCACATGCCTGATGGAAGTTGGGCAAAGCGCCACAGAGCAAGGAGACAAGAGGGAGGCCCAGAATGAAGGGAATGACCCAGAAGGGTCACAGCCGCATCAGGTGGGAAGCCGAGGTTAATGTGCACACATCCTGCTTTAGGTGGATCAGGTCCTTCCCATGATCCCCCACAGGCTCCTACCAGTGTCAGAGCAGTGTGAGTTCACAGTGCTGACCAAAGTCCTGCAACAAAGGGTTGGGAACAGAGAGATGAGCTGGAACCAAACCTTCAGGATTCTCAATTCTCAGCAAAGTCAAGAGCTGAGAGAAAACAAGGTCAAAGTCTATGACTCATGCAGGATTTTGTGGGATGTTGTTGAAGGATGAAGCCTTGGTCATCCCATCCCATACCGCTAGCACAACCCCCACCCGCAGAGCCCCCTACGCTCAAAAGAGGTAAAATGAGAATAAAATGTCTCATGGCAGGGCACAAAGTCAACTATTTACTCTCCAGAATTGGTGGTAGATGCTAGGAATATATCAACGGTTGCTTGGGAACTTTGGAGTTCACCTCTGGTCCTCTGAGGTGCCATCATGTCTTGGTGGACAGCCCTGACCTCCTGGAGCCCTTCTCTTGGCTCAGCAGAGGGCACTTCAGAATTCTATGGAGAAAAGTTCAGGCAACTGACCACCTGCAATGAAGGAGAGGGGCTTCTCCACAAAACCACTTCTCCTCTTAAACACTGAGTCCTGCAAGTTAGGGACCACGGCTCTCTCTTTTTTTTTTTCCATTTAGTCGCATTTATTGAGCACCTTCCATGCACCAGGTACCTAATATGTGCCTGGGAGAAGATAGAAACAGTCCCTGCAGTCTTGGAGATTATGATTTTAGAAATGGCTTGCCTGGAATTGCTGGATGTCTACTAGTCAATATTTTTGGTTACAAATTTTGGCAAAAAAAAAAAAATTTATTGGCAGGATCATGGGGAGGCCACAGAATCAATGGGAAGCTAGAGAATCAGATCAGGTAACTGGTATGCTGGGAACATGGCTCTCTCATTTTTGTACCTGCTGACTGCAGCCCACGCAGGGATGGCAATGAACACAGGATGAGAACAGGAATAGACTCCATAGTGATGCTGCTTCTTGTACCATATGAAGGGGACTGGGCCTCTGCTCTCTACCAGCCATCCAAAGCCAAATGCTCGACCTGGGCTCAGGGGCCCATGGCATAGACCAGGCCTGTCAGAGAAGGAAGGACAAAAATAGTTCCTCTGTCCACAACAGGGAGAGGAAAGATGGGAGGAGAGCCTTGAGAACGAGTGGAAATGTGAGGAACGAGCACAATGCAGGCATGTAAGGTCCTGGGGGACGCAGAGGACCAGATCCCTACCAGGTCTCCCTGGGCTTGGAGAGGACAGTCTGTTCCCATCTCCAGAGACAGTGGGGCCAGGACTCTCAATACTTGATCTGGATGGGAGCATGAGAAGAAACAGGGGGCCTGGGAAGGGGCCAGAGGGAGAGCTCTGTTTCCAGGAGGAGGGGTGGGTGCTGCCAACTGCCCCCCTTTCCTGCCTTGTAACCCTCCTCCACTGAAACTTCTCCGAGTCCACGGCCAGGCAAGGAGCATATTAGGGGCTTTCCAGAATGTATCACTCCCAAGGTCAAGCCAACTACAGAGGCCACAGGGGCGGGGCCCTGGGCAGGCAGCTGGACACACGGGAATCCAGACGGCGGGAAGGGAAGGGAAGCCATCCTTGCGGTAAA
>NW_025794090.1:0-11180 GCF_021613505.1 Equus quagga | reverse complement strand
ATCAAAGATATTTTCATCATCTTGGCCTTCACTCTTTATTCTGGTGAGTAAATGTTCTAGTCCTGTGGGAAACCTGTTGTGTATCTAGAAATAAAGAAACTTTAGAAGGCAGTGGTTGTTTAAGCAGGTTTGTACTTCTTACATTAGGAAAATGACACAGAGCATGTTTTAAATTCCTTTTAAATATTTCACCCTTGAATTGGTTTTCCTCACTTCTCTCATATAGAAATTGAAACAGCGTGGTGAGTTAGCACAGACAGTAGACTTTAGCTCTTCGTTCATCTGTGTCTCACGACCTTCACCGAAGTTCCTTTTCCTTTTGAGGCCCAGATTCCATGGTTGTTAATTGCATTCGTCAGGAAGGAATGATTCCCTTCCAGATCTGATATTCTTTGAAAATCGGATTGTCATCTCTGAGTCCCTGACATAAACCCTTGTCTAAGAAAATAACTCACCTACATCTCAGGTGAGCAGTTATTTTGCTTAATGCTCAAAGTGGCCCATGAAGTTAAGAAAAAAGGCCCTGTTGGGTATCAAACAGAACTCTGAAAATAGAGCAGAATTTCTTCACAGTTAAGTGACTTCACACAGGGCACTGTCTTCCATCACAATGAAATGTCTCTTTTAGGAAGCTTTACAAAATTGATATCTTCAAGTAGGGCATCAGGAGTTACCAAAAATAATATATGCTACTATTTTTCACAGAGCTAGATTAATTTGGGGGTTATTTCCTTCTAGGATTTGTATATATTTGAGAATTTATATTTTTGTTGCTGTCACAAAATTCTTACTGCAATTAGTGCAGTTTCTTGAGTAGGTCATTTGCCTACATTTCTGCTACAAATATATGTGTGGGTTTCTTATCTTTTAAAACTGGTCTTAGGTTACAGAAACTGCTTTTCTAAAATCACCAAATTACAGGAATTCCATAAGGTGCTACTGGTTCATTAGGGACACTTAAATTTCTAATCATCCTTAGCTTTTAAAATCACAGCAAAATTGACCAAACAAAACGTACAAAAGACTCATTCTTCAAAAAGCGAAATTATGAATGGGTTCTTATTACACCAAGGTCGAGATATAGAATCTAGCAAGCAATACAAAAGCCTTTAGCATTATCTATACAGGTGATAGTGTATTTAGCCTATTACCCCAAAATGCCGCTCATGGGTAGTTATTAGCTGAGCACGAATTTGAGAGATATAAAATGTATTTTGAGTAGAATTATTCATCCTAAGAAAACAAAAGGAAAAAAAATACCACTCCAATTATCAATTAGTAGGAAGATAAATAGTAATTATTTCTATATGTCCACGTAGTGGACTATTACATAGGGGTGAAAATCAATAAACTACAGCTCTCAAATCAGTATATCTAAAGGTCATAGAGACTATAAAAGAAAGGCAGATAAGAAAACAATATGTATTGTTTTCTTTGTATAAATTACCACAATATCCAAAACTATACCAAATATATAAATCTAGTGAATGTATGTATTGCTACATACTGAAATACTAGAGGGGAGGTAGGGAACAATAAACAGAAAATTTAGTTTAGTGACTTCCTGTGTTGTGTGTGAGGCAAAGAATGAGAAAGATGGGACCTGGGAGGGGAAGATTATGTGGGGGGGGGGGGGGCAGTGGCTACATTCTAAAAATGCAGTCAGCTAGTTGCATGTTTTTTTAGGCCTTTTTCTTAATAGAATATTTTTATTAAAATATTGATAGTTTTACTATTTACTGTTGGGTGACTACAAAAGTGCTTTTCTTGAAACCTAAATATAGCATATATTTGTCATTTTTAGGATGTATGGCATTATGATCTAAGAAGATTATATTCATATGTTCTCTAATAAGTGTAAATTATCGATGTTTTACAGCCATACTGTGTTGCTACAGTCCTTAAAAACTTGAGAAAATTTTCCAGTCTGTGCAACCAATGGTTGCACTTACTGCAATAAATGTATTTTTTGCATCTTATTCAAGTAGGAACACACTAGTAAATATTTGCTCTTTCAAGTAGTGAAGAAATCATCACAAAATGAGAAGAAAATCCATTTGCTGGTAATCTAGGCATGCCATATAGAGGAAATAATTGTAATTTTTCTCTAAAAGCCTAGGAAAAACCCTTCTACCAGTTCTAAAAATTCTTGCTTCTGAAAGTAGTATTTAAACTATCAGCATATCCATGCTGGATGTCCTGCAAATGCACAACCAGCTAATTTAACTTAATTGAATTCACTACCAGTAACTTTGGCGGACTAATAGCCAGTATGCTGTTATTCCAAAGCGCTAATGCTCCCCAGTAGATCTTGGTGAAGTCATGAGAATGAGCCTTGCAGACTTCCAGCCACAGGGAACATAACTGAGCAAGGAACAGACTGACAACTACACTCTGAAATCCATCACGATGGGCCCATTAATGGTAGAAAGGCCTCATGTGATTGTCAACCTTGTCCCCTGAAATCAGGATGGCCTTTGAAACCTTCCTTAGAGTGCAGAGCAGTCTGGGAAACCTCTACCAATTCTCTTCCCTTTTTGCTTCATTCTCAACGAGTTTGTGGTCCAAGGCTTTGCCAATCATTTTTGCCTCACTTCCTATTTTCTTTCACATGCATGTTCTCTCATAAAATCTTTGCCCATTTACTGTCAGAAGTTTGTCTGCCTCTTGGAAGATCTGGACTAACACAATCTCTAATACTGTCTTTTCTTAGGTCTAGTCGGAAGGTTAAGTGAGGAATGAGTAAGTGGGAAGGATCAAGCAGCCCCGCAGTAGGGAGAGGACATGTGCAGGGTGGGGAGCAGGTGGGGTCCAGTGTCTTGGGCAAGTGGAGCACATCTTCACTGTCACGTCCCAACGTCAAATCTTCTTATTTAGAGTCATTTTGTGCACGGCCTAGAGGAGTTTAATATGTTCTTTTAATAATTGTTTCTTTTTTTCTCACTCTTTCTATAGAGAAAGCGGTGACAAATTTACAGTTGCTCATTATGGTAACTGCTGGCTTTTTGCTGAAGCTACACCTTCCTATGGCTTTTATCGTGATCCCATTTTGCAGTGGCTTCTACAGACAATTAGAGTTTCAAAATCAGGTTCTTCCCTTCTTAAAGGACCAGGTGAATTCTATAGAATATAGGATGAAATAGAGGATTTTCCAAGTTCTTTCCAACTTTGAGATTTACTGGTTTTTATTCTTTATGTTCACTTCTTCCACAACAGTTTGAAAAACTAGTATTTTAATTGCATGTTTTACAGTGTAAAACCTAATACAATTTGAAATCCTAAATATTTTGCTTGATAGAATGGTAAATGGCATCATATTTATTAAAATGCCCTTGTTTTTCTGGTTGGGTAATGAGTTAAGACATACACACTTTTTCTTCCTTTTTTTTTTTTTTTTTTGAGGAAGATTGGCACTGAACTACCACCCATGCCCAACTTCCTCTACTTTATCTGTGGGACGCCTGCTACAGCATGGCTTTCCAAGCAGTATGTAGGTCCACACTGGGGATCTGAACCAGCAAACTCTGGACTGCTGAAGTGGAATGGAGGAACTTGGGCCCCATGCCACTGGGCAGGCCCCAAGACATACACACATTTTTGCTACCTATAACCAAAGAGAGATTTTCCAAAGTGATGAAATATTACATTACATAGGTGTTCAAAAAGTACTGATGACTTGGATTCTCTCTGTTCTAAAGATTCAGAACCTGCAGGAGAGGTTTCTGAGAAACTGAAAATCCAATCAGCACCAGAGGTTATATTATGATCAAGAATCTTAGGTAATACTGGCTTAGCCTCTAAGACCTAGATATGTCTATAATTGAATGAATGTGAACCTATAGAAAGATAAGCTAAGATTTATGAGATTTGGGGAAAAATTATATGTTTTTCATTCTTGGTCATAAATCAGTTGAGAGGTAGCTGGGTGGTCCTGGGATGGCAGGCAACAATGCCTTCATTGACTTAGGACTTCTTTTATCAGGTCCAAGTCAGATGTCTCTCCATTCGTCTCCAGCTTCCAGCCACAAGAAGCGGGCTTTAGCTGTGTGTCCAAAGGCTCATTTAAACTTTGAATGTAATGGCAGAAATGTAGATTGAGTATAGAATGACAACTAGAAATGTGTGACATATACTATGCCAGGCACACTGTTCTTTGCAATAAATGCTTTTATATGTAAAAAACAGTCAATGTTGGGCTATGAAATCATTTAGCATCTCTAATATGCCTCTGAAGGTAAGTATCCATTATAATGCTAATTTGCAGAACATTATAAACACACTTTCGTCACTTGCATCACCTTTCTTTCTGTAGATGACCTTTTAAAAAATTCTTCAGTGAACGCTCCTATACTCATTTGTGTATTCTTTTCTCTTATTTCAACTTAGTTAAAGGCCTACTATGTGTTATGCCGTATGTCCAACGCTAGAAGCAAGATGGTAAGCAAAAGCAGAGAGAGTCACTGTTCCCTAGGAATTTAAATGTACTGATTAAAGTTATTATGCACCAACGAATGGGAATGCTCCTTCACTGCGTGACTGTTCTGCACAAAAGCTCTGAAACAGCTTCCCACATGTCATCTGACTTCGCTCTCCTCAGCATCTCGTTAGGTAGACAGCAGCTCTACATTTTAGAGCAAGTGAAAATGAGACATAGGAAACTCAACAATATTCTAAACCTGACATTTTGTTAATGAAAGGGAGTTTGGATAGATAAGTTGCCATTTTATTCTTTTGAAAAACCAGTTTGTTGGGATGTTTATGTACCCAAGCTAATCAGTTTTAGATATAATAATTAAAATATATATATATATACATATATAGAGAGACAAAAGCAACTACTACAGCAGTTTGAATTTAGAGTGTTTACATTACCCAAAAAATGTCCTTCTTCCCGCTGCAGCTCATGCCGTCTTCCCACTCCCAACCCCAGGCAACCGCTCATCTACTTTCCATTCCTCTTGTTTTGACTTCTCTGGACATTTTATGTAAAAAGAATGAAACAATGTTTTTTTGTATCTGCTTCTTTCACAACATATTTTTGTGGTTCATTCACACTGGAGCATAAATCAATAGTTCATTACTTTTTAACGTTTAATAGTATTTCGTGTTGTATTGTATGGCCACATTTGTTTATTTATCCACTAGTTTATGTACATTGTGATTGTTACCACTGTTTGGCTATTAAGAAAAATAATACTATGAACATTATCACACAGGTCTTTTGATGGACCTATGTTTTCATTTTTCTTGGGTAAACGTCTAGGAGAATGGGTGGTTTGTATGGTAGGTTTATGTTGAATTTTTTAAGAATCTGTGACTCCAATTTCCAAAGTGGCTGTACCTTCTCACATTCCACCAGTGATGTATGAGGATTCCGTTTCCTCTACATCCTCACCGACAATCGTTCTTACATACCTTTTTAATAGTCCCTCTAGTCAATGGCTTTATTATTTTTATAATCGTAAAAATACACGATGGTCGAGGAGATCCTCTTCGACAAGTGGTGTTGGGAAAACTGGGTGTCTACATGCAACAGGATATAACTCGACCACAATACTCGATATTTAGTCTTACTGAGCAGCTACAATAATGAAGACAGTGTGGGATTAGTGAGGAGTTAGATATGGATCCGTGGGACAGAATAGAGAACCCAGAAATATGGGTGTAAAACAATTGAAGCAATAAGTATACTCTTTCAACCACTAGTGCTGGAACACTTGGACAGGAATAGTCAAATAGTGAAGACTGAACTGAAATTCACCCCTACTAAAAGATTAAAATAAGAGGCTGGCCCGGTGGCTCAGCGGTTAAGTGTGCACCTTCTGCTTTTCACCTGCCCGGCGTTCGCCAGTTGGGATTCCGGGTGCGGACCTGCACACCGCCTGGCATTCATGCTATGGTAGGCGTCCCACATATAAAGTAGAGGAAGATGGGCATGGATGTTAGCTCAGGGCCAGGCTTCCTCGGCAAAAAGAGGAGGACTGGCAGTAGTTAGCTCAGGGCTAAACTTTCTTGGAGAAAAAAAAAAGGAAAGAAAAACAAAGGAAAAAACAGATTAAAATAAAATGAAGCATAGATTAAAGGTAAGAAGTAAAACTATAAATATTTTAGAAGAGAACATAGAAGAAACTCTTTGTGGCCTAGAGTTCTTAGATAATCTTACCAACAGAGAACAAAAGTACTGAAATCAAAGGTCACACCCCACGGTGTACTGGTTCAGCTCGCACTCTCTGCTTTGCTGGCCCTGGGTTCACGGGATGGATCCCCTCACAGACCTATGCACTGCTTATCAAGCCATGCTGTGGCAGGCGTTCCACATATACAGCAGAGCAAAGTGGACAGGGATGTTAGCTCAGGAATAATCTTCCTCAAAAACAGCACAAATAATCTGAAAGCAAGGGAACTTAAGGTTGGAAAGAATTTGGAATATGTTGTATTCCAACTTTATTCCTTTAAAGGAACTATGTATGTTTGTATATTCTTATATGAAGATATGTCATTGACAGTTAAGTGAAAAAAGCTAGCCACGAGAATTAACTTTGATTTTATTGTTCTATCTCTATCTATCTATCTATCTATCATCTTCTTTTATCACCTTTAAGGCCAGCATCTGTAAATCTCTCTCAGCTCTATCTTCCTCTGTGTCTACATCAAATCTTCTCTTGTCTCTCTTTTATAAGAACACATGTGATGACACATGGAGCTCACCTAGAAAATTTATATAGAGAGAGATAAATGTATAAATGTGTATATCTCTATATTCTGTATAGATATGATGCTAATATATAATTGTATATAAAATATGTGTTATTACATACATATATGCATGTATAGAAACATATATAGAGATGTATACATGTGTACATATATGCACACACAGGCAGGCACACATATATATACACGCGCATATATCTTTAAATATATACCCATGTGCATATTTGTGTGTGATTTTAGTATAGTTGTATATTAAATATCTGCACATTTATGCATATATATATTTATACTATTAAACATTTCAGAAAAGATGGATGTGCAACAAACAATCCATACTTCTAACAATCTCTTTAGTCATTAATTTTAAAATCTTGTGGCCTGTTGTTCATCACAGGCAGTGTCTCCTGCTCTTAATCTCTGCCGATGAATACGAACAAGAGAAAAAGTCCAGTGCATGGGACATAAGGAAGTCACAATAAATTCAACTCTAAACTTCAGTTGATATTTCCCTCCGATGTCATGTGCCAGAAGGATTTGCCAGCACAACTGTCTCTGACGGTGTCCATGTAACGATTTCAAAGAGCCAGCGTGAGCACAACAGTCACTTGAATATAATGAAGGAAAACTTTTTGCATTTATCAGAATTGCTATCCTTCCATTGAATCAGCATGAAACAGGGCTAGACTCAGAGGTTCTTGTCTAAATCTTGGCTTTCTTCACTGATAAAAAAGGCAAGTTAGATTAGGCTCACAAATGTGTGTGTAAGAGACAATTTAATTGCAGACTGTTTATATTTATCCCTAATATTTATGATAAATCTATGCGACAGAAGTTGTTGTTATCACGTTTAAAATTAGGAACTTGCGGATTCCATAGCCTGAATCTGGTGTTCAGGCTGCCTGGTGGTGGATGGGATTTGAACTCAGGACTTTCATCTGCCAAAGCTCTTTGCGCTGAGTCAGGCTGTGGAGCAGAGCAGCTAAACAGCTCTGATGAAATCTCCTCCCATTCAAACCCTACAGCATCTCCCGCTTCACTTTGAGGTAAAGGTCCAGTTATTCAACCGACAATTTAGGGCCCTGTCCCAGGTGGTCTCAATCTCACACCTGAGCCTTCTTTCTCGCCTCTTCTTAGGATTCGCAAGCTGTCCTGTAGCCCGGGGTCCCAAAGCTGGCAGCCACAACACTCATCTGGGAGCTTTGTGAACATTCCTGGTTGTGAAATTGCGCCATAGTTTCACAAGGTGTTCTCATCGGGGGAAACTGGTTGAAAGGGACATGAGAACTCTCTGCATTTGACTTATAGCTTGATGAGAATCCCCAGTTATCTCAAAACAAAAATTTAATCAAAATCAAATCTCCAATTGAGCCTAATGGTCTTCCAGTGTTGCCAAGTGCTAAGGGTCTAGGTACGTGTCTACTCACCGTTCCCAAAACTCATTCTCCTCTTTCCTGTTTTGATTCTCCTTTCCTTCCTATTCGGTAGGTTAGGAAGAGATCATATCTCATCTCTAAGGGTTTCGGAGCACTGATTTTACCTCCTCCCTTCCCCATAATTCTGGGTACTTCAGATCAAACTGTCCCAAATCTCCTCCAGAGGGAATACTTACTGAGAATTCTTTGTGGGGCCTCTCTCACGAGTTCCTTTACAGACTCCAGGAAGAACACAGAATACCTCAGTGTCTTATCTGCCAGGAGTCATCTCTCTCACCCCCAGAGAGGTCTTCACCAACAGATCAATAAAGGAAACGCGTCAGCTGGGTGGCAGTGGTTGGAAAGAAGAGGTGAACAAGCTCGGCACGGTCTGTGGAGGTCTCGGCCTCGCTCCCCACGGCCTTCTGTGTTTCAGGTAGGTCCGGCGGGAACCCTATGGAGGGAGCCCTGGTGAAGAGCATTGCTGTGAGGACAGCTGCAACTGATCCTTCCTGAAAGAACTGCTTGTATTTTCTGAGGAAAAACTGAGATTCCCAAGTGCATGTTTCCTTAAATGCAGCCGGGCTCCCTGTGGGCTGAGCCAAAGGCTTGGGAGAGCAAACGGCTCCTTCTCCGATGTGCACGGAGGACTTGTCCTAGTGTTTCTCTCGAGTCTCTATGAGGCCTTCTGTTCACACGCATGTCTTGTTGATTCTGAGTTGGAGGAAGACAAAAGGGGATAGTCCTCTATAATAAGGAATCTAGGGGAGTAGAGCGATTCCCTCACCCATAAGAAACTTTCATCGGGAAACGGGCCATTTGTCCCTGTGCCATGTGTTACGAACAGTCCTATCGGTTTCTTCTACAGACTTGACAAAATGTCTTTTTTCTCATCATGGATGAAAGCTGTTTTTGTCGTTGTCTTACTATTTCCTCTACATTCTGGTGAGTAAAGTTTTCAGTCCTCGATGAAGAATTTCTCATATCTTAGAAAATTTAGGAAACAACTGCTATGGTCTAGGAATGGAGGAGCTTGTTTTACTGGGTTTGTAATACTTAAACTGGCAAAAGGAAACAGAGCAGGTTTACAAATATCCTTTTAAAAATTGCATCAGTAGTTTTCTTTCTCTTTTTTCCCACTTTAGAGACGTGGAGCCAGAGAGGTGGGTTAGAATGATCAGTGGAACCTAGCTTTTCCTCCACCTACAATGAAAGACATTTACCTATCTTTAGGGTGAAGAGTTTCTGGAGGTCAGATTCCATGACTGCTGAGAGCAAAGTGTGGGGAGTAATGATGTCTTCTGGATCGGGGCTTCCTTGACAATCTGCTTTGTTGTTTGACAGCTCTGAGTAGAGTCAAGGCTTCATGTGAGGAGAGAACTCAGCCATCCCTCTGCAGACAGCTTACCTTCTTTAAAGCATAAGGTGGACCCATGAATTTCAGAGTAAAGTAGCTGTAAGGTATTGGATAGATCCCTGATTTAAACCTGAGTACTAATTAATTAAGTAGTAATTAATTTCCTCATATTTTGTGACTTTATGCAAGGTATAATGAATGGCATTAAGCAAGGCATTGTCGTCTCTGACGTGGCTGTCTCACCTATAAAAAAGACAGAAAAAAAGCAGGGTTTGGTGATTACTAAACAATACACAAAATTATTTTTCACAGAGTGAGGTTAATTGGGAATTATGTTTCCAGATTTCGAGTTATTTTGTGAACTTATTGTTTTGCTACCATCCCAAAGGCTCCCCTCGTTACTTGCAGGGTACGGAGTAGGTAATTTGCCTGGTATCTTGCTACCAAAAGATGGGGGATCTTCGTACTGTATACTCTGATAGTTTTCTCCTCTTCTTCTTAGTTTTAATTTGCCTTTTGTGTTTTGGTTGCAGAAACTTCTTTTTCAAGACCAAACACAGCTCAAAGAATAGTAAGTTAGTATTGATTAATTTGGGAATTGAAATCGTAAAACTAGTAATTTTTTTCATATTGTAACTTTTCATAGCAAATTTCATCAAACAAAACATACAAGAGAATGATCCTTCACAAAGTGAAACAAGAAAAAAAAGCCTGTGTTATTATTATACTGAGTTCAAGAAATAGAATCTTGCCACCCTTATAAGATCATTTGGGGGCCAGTCTGGTGGGAAGTAGTTAAGTTTAAGCACTCTGCTTCCACGGTCTGTGCTTCTCCAGTTCAGATCCTTGGTGAGGACCTACACACTGCTTGTCAAGCCAAGCTGTGGCAGGCATCCCACATATAAAGTATAGGAGGATGGGCATGGATGATAGCTCAGGGTCCATCTTCCTCAGCTAAAAGAGGAGGATTGGCTGCATAAGTTAGCTCAGGGCTAATCTTCCTTATTCTCACAAAAAAGAATCATTTGGCATTGTAGACAAGGTAAAAATATCCAGTTATTCAAAAATTCCAATACCATGCACAAGTCTTGTTATACACAAGCATTGGATATCAGTTAAGGAGTGTTTAAAGTAGAATTGTTTATCCTAGAAAAACAAGAAGATTTAAAATAATTTTCCACTTACAATTAGGTAAACAAAAATTTTCATTCATTCATGGAGTGGAATGTTACATACAGGTGAAATAAATTAACTATAGTTCTAAACACCTGAATAGATAAAGGTTGCAAACACGTTTAAAAGTGAGTCATGTAGGAATACACACAGTATTGTTCATCTATGTAAATTCCCAGCACTACTATCACTAAACACACAACATGTATATTATTTGATTATATACCCGTGCACAAACACTCATATATATGAATAAATACACATGCAGTGATGATCTGAAATCAGAGCATCTATTAGTGAAACTCTTGAGGAACACAAGGGAATTATAGGAAACTTACTTTTATGATTCTTGTGGTATGAAATAATGGGAGAAATCTGACCCAGGTGCAGAGGACATGGGGGCGGAGCCACTAAATTTTCAAAACACATTCTACCCTTTGCTGATTTTCTGAAAATAGTATTGTGTTTGTAAAAATATATGAATCGTATTTTATGTCTAAGTGTGTTGTGGGTACCTTCATGTT
>NW_025794089.1:6564-12500 GCF_021613505.1 Equus quagga | reverse complement strand
GTCCTGAGGGGCATGATCTGCCCTCACACATTGCACTAATTCTCTCAGCCGCCCAGATCTCCAAGCCAGAAGGCTGTAACATTTCCCCTGTGATCCCGGCTAGGTACCTGACCCCACCTCTGGGCTCTGCTCCTATTCCCACTAAGCAAAAATGACAGAATCCATGAAGCGACCTTCCCACTCCCAGCTGGGGAGCAGAGCCAGCAGAGGGTTTCAGGAACAGACCATGTGCACCTGCACTCACCACTCAATCTCTTTAGGCTCGCGGTCCCTCAGGAGCTCTCGCACCTCCTGCCGGCACCGCTCCTGGTGCTCCGGGTGCCTCGCGAGGTTGTACAGGACCCAGGAGAGGCCGCTGGCTGTGGTGTCATGTCCTGAGAGGCAGCCAGACAGCTTTGGGTCTCTGGGCGGCTTCAGCACCAGAAGGTGCACCATGCCCTGACACTAAGGCCCCAGGGAGGACGGGGAGGATGGGGGGGCGATGAGGTTGTCCAGGGACCACCAGCCAAGTCCCTGGAATAGAGATGCCCCTGCCCCTTCTGTAGCCTCACCCCCAAACATAAAGGTGTCAGCTTCAGCTCGGATGTCCTCATCTGACAGTTCCTTCCCATCTTCATCCTGGAGAGAAAGCAAGACCCCCAAAATCACCAGTTCCTAGGGGCCCTGAGGCAATCTCTGAAGCTCCAACATCCACCCAGGACCCCAAGCCAACCCTGCACTCCTGGACCTCCCTTGGTCCCTATCCCCAGAGGCCCCACCCTGCAGGCCTCCTCCTTGGCATCCTCGCCTCCTCCCTTGTCCCTGGTGGGAGGAATCAATGATCCATGAACATTTCCATTGTCCTACATGATGAGGGCTTTCTGAGAAAAATATATTAGCAACCCAGGCTGCAGGATGATTGACTGGCAACTTGCCTTGGAAGTTAGAGATTGAGCATCGCTCCAGAGCCATTTGCTCACATTCTTGGATGGTAGATCCAGAGATTCCTTATCTCCCCTGGAGATAACCCTACAGACTTTGCCTTCTCACTGAAGATCTGCTTCTATTCCAGAACATCCTCCCTCTCCTCCTCTCCCTCTCTCTCACCATAAGGAAGAAAGGACAGATGAGTCAGCGCTCGTAAGTTCCAAGGTTCATACTGTGGGGACGCCTCTCTCGTGATGCAAGCATGGCTGCACGCACAGGCAAAAGCATCACGTCACCCTCAGAGGAACTTGGGAATGGGGAACCAGAGCCACACTTCTGCTCTGCCTACTGTTACTGCTGTGAGCAATAAGTGGGCCACTCTGATCCAGGGTTCTGAGGTATATATAGGTGTAGTCTAATATATACATATATGAGACTTAATAAGTTAGTCATATGTATATCTATATATGACTAAATTATTAAGTAAAGTCCCAGGCCCTGCCCAGCATCAGTTTCAGACTTAGCAGTCCCCGGAGCCTGCATTCCACACAGTCATCTCTAAAACATACCCCTGACCCATCCCTCCCTTCCTCGAGCACCTTCCATGTCTCCCCACTTCCCTCTGGATCAAGTCCAAGTTCTCCTATCTGACATTTGAAATCAAGGTGCATCGTCCCTCTTGAATTCAGGTCCCAGAGAAGCCCACCTTGGCCAGCAGGAGCACATCGATGAAGTCCAAAGTCTTGACCTTAGCCTTGGCCTTGAGGAGGTCATCAAGACCCTGATCGTGGAGGGTGCGGCGCCGCTCCTGGATGATGGAATCTGTGAAGTCGTGCACCAGGCGGCAGACCCTACGGAAGCGCTGTCCCTCAGAGGTGAGGTGGTACAGGGAGTCCATGTGCAGGAAGAGCTGCTCACTCCGCTTTGTCACAAGGGCACTGAGTTCCAAGACAGCAGAAATGTATTCACTAGGCTTCCTGCAGAATGCACGCATGAAGGGAGGCAACAACTTAGCTCACCTGAAGCCCAGGAAGCACCTCCCACCAGAAGCCAGGCCCTACCTCCCATGGGGAAACTGAGTTTCCAGGAACAGATGGGCCCACAGATGGATGGTGGGGATGATGCAGGAGACATGACTCTCCAGTCTTTCTTCTCTCCCTGCTTCCTATCCTGTCTCTGTGAGCTGCCTCCATGTGCCAGGTGCCCAAGGCACAGCTGAGACATCACGCTTCTCTCCTCTCTCTCCTACCAGTATCTGCCCTTCTCCTTCCAAAACCATCCACACAGCTCAGACCTTGTCCTCTCCCAACTGACAATGGACCTAGCCCCTCCTGAGTCTCCTTGCATCCAGTGTCAACACCACATGTGTCTACATGACAATTGATCTTCTCTAGAGTCAGATGTCCAAGCTCAGCTTTGACCACAAGCATCATCTGCTCAAAGACCTTCCATGGCTCTCTGGAAATCTGAGGGTCAAGGTCATAGCCCTTTGCCTGGGTTTTGAATGTCATTAAGATCAACCCCCACCTACACCTCCAACCTCACTTCCCAGGCGTCTCCTCATTGCTGCACACGCTCTTCTCATCCTAGCCTCCTGTCCTCTATCAAACATTTCTACCTACCTGAAAAGATTTCTCTCTCTCTTTCCCCTACCCTGCACTTTGGTGTCCAGCTCGGACCCTTCTCCTCCAGGAAGGCCCTTCTGATTGCCCTGGTCAGTCCTCCCTCTGTCTATTCCCTTGCATCTATGGCCCTTGTTCCGAGCCCCTGGGCAAGGACTCACTCCTGGCAGTTGCTGTCGAAACTGAAGACACATTTTTGCAGACTGTCGAGGGTCATGAGGCTGATGTGCTCAAACATGTCTAGATGGGCACTGCCCTCCGAGACCAGGCGCTTCCACTTGGCCTGGACAGAGAAGCAGCAGAGCCGGGGCTGGGACTGGCCTCCCCTCAGCCCCACCCCAAGCCAACACTAGGACGGCCTCCCCAGACCCGGCCTCTTGAACCCGAGACCTCTGTGGAGGACCAGGCATGAGCAGGAGTGGACACTGTTACTGTGAGGACATGAAGACCCCACGGCTGGGAGTCAGGAGACCTGCATTCCAGTCCTGGCTCTGCCTGCTACACTCTGTGTGCCCTTGGCCAGCTCATTGCCTTCCTCTGGGCTCCACTTGTCAAATCCTCAGTGACAGGTCAGATGACCTGCTTTGGTGTCAGACAAACCAGGTTGGAATCCCGGCTCCATTTGTTAGCTCACTTGCCGTCTGTGTGAACTCGAGCAACTCCCTAACCTCTCTCAGCCTCAGTTTCACCATCTGTAATGGGGAAAAAGGATATCCACCTCATAAGGACATGAAAATTAAATTAGACAACACAGGTCATGGAATTGCCATGTAACTTCTGGCATATAGAAAGTGCTCAATAAATGCCAGCTTTCATCATCTTATTGTTATAAATTGTCTAGGAGACTGTCCCCTATGTTGGTAGCGGTAGTCCTCCAGGGGCCCTGAGCACCCTGCACATTCTTGCTGGGTATGCCAAAAACACAAGGCCCTGATGTTCTTTACCTGGGCCATTTCTCAGAGTTGTGTTTGCAGCAAACAACATTGAGGGAAGAGGACATGTCTCCCTCTGGACAGATATCAGGCTTGCTTCCAATGGCTATGAAACTCACACACTCCCTACACCTAGTGCTCCTCCTGTGCATTGCAACATACTGCATGAGCAGGCATCCGTGGAAGCCCACCTGTTTCATCCTCATGGGATTTGGTGACTTGGGGAAAGAATGCAAACCAACAATGGGCACGTGCCGCTTGCCGAGCCATGAGTAATAAACTGTCCTTTGTCTCTGGTTCAGGAGTCTCTTGTCTTCTGGCAGGATCCACAAAACAGTAATGAGCTTACTTGTCAGCTTGCAAGTGTGGAAAAGTCCCAGGCACTTCACAAAACCCCCACCTCCAATGCTTCACCTCCCTACATTCACCCTTTGCAACGAGCCTGTGAACTTCCATGAGCAGGAGGAGCCCATTTCATCACCCTTTCATTCTGGGCTGGCCTTTGGACTTGCTTTGGCCAATGCGGTAAAAATGACGAGTGATCATCCTAAACCTAGAGCTCAAGAGGCATTGCAGCTTCCTCTCAGCCTCTTGGAACGTGGCCTCTGCCGTGTGAACAGCCTGAAATGCCTTTCTGGAGGGAGGGAACCACACGAGAGGATTGTCCCAGCTGAGAGCATCCTAAACCAGCCTACAGCCAACCAAGCCCCAAACACATGAGAGGACTGAGGCCAGAACAGCAAAGTACCTGACCCACAGCTGATCACAGATGCATGAGTGACCCCATCCACGTCCAGAAGAAGCAGCTCACTGACTCGTAGACTTGTTAGCAATAATAAAACCTTATAAATTGAAAAGTGGTTTGTTACTCCATATTCAGTATTCAACATGCAACATTCATCACTATCATCAACAGTGTCTCAGGATTCCAAGGCTTCTGAGAGGGAAACATAGAAACTAGCACATGAGCACCTACTGTGTGCCAGGGACGTGAGTCCATTACATCATCTTGATCACCCTGTAAAGTGAGGCTCATTATCCCCAGTTTACAGCTGAGGAAACTGAGGCTGAGAAAGGAGAAGCAATGGCCCCAAAGCTACCCAGAAGAGCCAGAACTCCAGACAACATGCCTCTGAGCATCCATTGCCCCCGAGGCTCCGGGTTGGACCTTGGGTTCAAGACTCACATGCATGATGTTCACACTGTCATTGAAAATCCTCACGTAGGACTTCAGGATGTTGAAGTGGAAGGCGGGTGTCAGCATGCGGCGGTGCCTGCTCCACTTGTCACCACCACTCAGCAGGAGCCCATCCCCTGGTAGGGGCAGCCACAGAGAAGTGAGCAAGGGAGGGCCTTCCCCTGGGCCCCAAGGTTGTCCCCAATCCCCTCACACGCAGTTACTCACCCAGCCAGGGCTTCAGGAATCTGGAGAGGATCATGTCCTTGGGTGCAATGGCAGCTGACATGAGAGATAAGCCATCAGGGGCCATGGAGAGGGGGAGGGGAGGCACTTTTGAGGCAAGGTGGAGCCTCAGCCAGGGGTCTGCACTCCCCCTCCAGGATCAGCATAGCAGGAGTGGGGCAAGGGCAGACAAAGCTGGGAGGAGCGGCGAGGCAAAGGGGGCCAAGACCAGGCAGAAGCACAGAGTAGAGCAGAGGCAGAGCCCACAGACACACCCCTACGTGCTTAGATGCACCCCAACATGGCACAACACGCCCCAGTATGGCTCAGAATGGCTCCTACAGGGTCCAACATGTTCTAAACACCCGAGCACAGCCCAGCACTCTACAAAACGCCTTCACAGGGACCTAGGACACTGTGTCTGCCCAACACTCTCTCAGAACTCCTGGGACAGCTGACATGGCCCCACCATGCACTAACATGTCCTGACATGAAACAACATTCATGACACACCCTCACATCACACAACATGCTCTGACATGGACCTGAAGATAACCTCAGCGTGTCTCACAGATAGGACTGAAATGCAGTCCCATTAATGTTACAGACATGGACCAGACATGACCCAGAAATATGCTAAGACCTGCCTCAGACAAGACTCACATAAGGTCTCAGGCATTTCTCAGAAGGACCCGGGTCGCAGAGATCAGACAAACCCCAAATGTGGCCCAGACATGACCAGCAGGAGAACCAGACAATCTCGGGTGGCATCAGACAAGACCCAGACAGACTCCAATATGCCTCGAATGTCCTTGGCTACAGCCAAGCCCCAGTCGTGACTCAGACCATCACCATTTGATCCGAGGAGTAAACATATACCCGCTGTAACCAAGTGTAACATATATCAGCCATAACAAAGTGTAACATACACGAGGTGTAACCAAGGGTAGCATAGATCAGCTGTGACCAAGTGTAACACATACCAGGTGTAACCAAGTGTGACATACACCAGCTGTAACTGTGTAACCAAGTGTAACATATACCAGCTGTAACTGTGTAACCAAGTGTAACATA
>NW_025794089.1:3560-6464 GCF_021613505.1 Equus quagga | reverse complement strand
CACACTGTCATTGAAAATCCTCACGTAGGACTTCAGGATGTTGAAGTGGAAGGCGGGTGTCAGCATGCGGCGGTGCCTGCTCCACTTGTCACCGCCACTCAGCAGGAGCCAATCCCCTGGTAGGGGCAGCCACAGAGAGTGAGCAAGGGAGGGCCTTCCCCTGCCCCCCAAGGTTGTCCCCAATCCCCTCACAGGCAGTTACTCACCCAGCCAGGGCTTCAGGAATCTGGAGAAGATCATGTCTTTGGGTGCGATGGCAGCTGACATGAGAGATAAGCCATCAGGGGCCATGGAGAGGGGGAGGGGAGGGACTTTTGAGGCAAGGTGGAGCCCCAGCCAGGGGTCTGCACTCCCCCTCCAGGAGCAGCATAGCAGGAGTGGGGCAAGGGCAGACAAAGCTGGGAGGAGCGGCAAGGCAAAGGGGGCCAGGACTAGGCTGCAGCACATAGTAGCGCAAAGGCAGAGCCCACAGACACACCCCTACGTACTTAGATGCACCCCAACATGGCACAACACGCCCCAGCATGGCTCGGCATGGCTCCTACGGGGTCGAACATGTTCTAAACACCCGAGCACAGCCCAGCACTCTACAAAATGCCTTTACAGGGACCTAGGACACTGTGTCTGCCCAACACTCTCTCAGATATCCTGGGACATCTGACATGGCCCCACCATGCACTAACGTGTCCTGACATGAAACAACATGCATGACACACCCTCACATCATACAACGTGCTCTGACATGGACCTGAAGGTAACCTCGGTGTATCTCACAGATAGGACTGAAATGCAGTCCCATTAATGTTACACATGTGGGCCAGACATGACCCAGAAATATGCTAAGACCTGCCTCAGACAAGACTCATACAAGGTCTCAGGCATTTCTCAGAAGGACCGAGGTCCCAGACCTCAGACAAAATGTGACCCAGACCTGACCAGCAGGAGAACCAGACAATCTCAGGTGGCAACAGACAAGACCAGACAGACTCCAACACACCTCGAATGTCCTTGGCCACAGCCGAGCCCCAGACATGACTGAGACCATCACCATTTGATCCAAGGAGTAAACATATACCCACTGTAAACAAATTGTAGCATATACCAGCCATAACCAAGTGTAACATTCACCAGGTGGAACCAAGGGTAGGGTAGATCAGCTGTGACCAAGTGTAACACATACCAGGTATAATCAAGTGTAACATAGACCAGCTGTAACTGTGTAACCAAGTGTAACATACACCAGCCGTAACAAAGTGTAACATGCACCAGCTGTTACTAGGACCCAGGTGGAAACGCAAATGTGACTAGACATGGCCATACAGCAGACATCACACAGACACAGCCTCGGCATGAGCAGACACGACCAGGGGTCAGGCAAGTGGGGATCCAGGTAAGACAGAGGTAGTGTCTTCTCCACCACGGCCCCTCCTGTCTGCACCGGGTCACCTGCCCAGCTGAAGGCAGCACAGAGACCTCAGCAGCAGGCAAGCTGTGGTCAGCAGGGTGTCTACCTGGAGCAAAGAGCACTGGCTTGATGCAGGTGGGGTGGAAGATGCAGATAACCACATGCCAGGGCCCCACCCACCAGCAGCACACGTCCCCATAGGTCCTCGCCAGGCCCTGTGTACTGGAGACCTTCCTCCGAGCTCCGAATCTGGAGAGGAACAAAGAGGAACTGAACCACCCTTCCAGGTGGCCAGAGGGAAGGACCTGCAGGGCAGAGACCCAGACCTGAGCCCCGTGAATCCCACCCAGTGGCTCATCCTCCTCTGGGGGTCCCTCCCCACACCTTCCATACATGACAACTGAGGTCCCTCAGTTACAGGGACACAGAGGGTACTTCCCCATTTGAATCCCAAATCCATGCTCACCTGACTTCTCTCCTATCCCCATTTTCCAGATAAGGAGACTGAGGCTCTGAACAATATGAAGTCACTTGCCCACAGCCTTCCAGGTCGTAAGTGGTGTGCCTGAGACCTGAGCCCAGGTCTGTCTGAATCCAGGGCCTGAGTTCTAACCCATCGAACTGCCTTGAACCCCAGAACAATAGCTCTGAGAACCCTATGCCTGCCGATCCGGGCAATCGGAGTCGCAGTGACTGGATGAGGAACTGGTCCTGTGACCTAAGCAGGCAAACTAAAGTGAGTCCTGCAGCTCTTCCTGGAACTGTTGGGAATAAGCTTGTGTTTCCATGGGAGCTGAGCTTCTAGGACTCATCTTGACCAGCATGAGAGTGAAGCCATCACAGAGGGACATGGAACTAACAGACGAAGACCGATCCTGATGACACTGTCTGAGACCTGGATCCAGCCACTCCTGAAGACAAGATCCTTGGCCTGAACAGTCAGTCAACTCCCTTTCTTTGCTTAGACCATACAGGGTAGACATTCCACCACTCACAGCTGAAAGAGACCCTGGTAGCCAGAGAGAGCTGGGGACCTGCCTAGAGTCACCCAGCATTTTGGTGTTGGAGCCAAGGTCCCTGTCGGCTGCTGCCTGTTCCCCTGTTCAGCCTGGCCTGTCTGGAAGTGAGAAAGGCAGTGGGGCAGCAGAAGGGAGCCTGGCTGGGGTGGGGTCTGCTTGGAGTGATTCCTGGGGCCTGGAGCAGGAGGGCCATGAGCTTGAAGAGGACAAGCCACAGGAGGGAGTAGAAGGAATCAACCCATCAAAGGTGGACGTCATGAAAATAGCAGCCCAGATCCCACTCCAGCCTCAAACCCTCAAGCTCTGGCCTGGGGGTGGGTGGGGCTGAGGCCAGGCCTGGCAGGGGGTCTCAGATGCTATCTTGCCCACTGCACCCCTCTGCCCTCTGCTTTAGAAAATTTCTGCTCATTGTTTCAGACCCAGTTACAGAAATCCCTGCTCCAGGAAGCCTTCCAGCCTGGCCCAGCAGAGACCTTGCTT
>NW_025794089.1:0-3460 GCF_021613505.1 Equus quagga | reverse complement strand
TAACCAAGGGTAACATAGACCAGCTGTAACCAAGTGTAACACATACCTGGTGTAACCAAGTGTAACATACACCAGCTGTAACCAAGCATAACATATACCATCTGTAACTGTGTAACCAAGTGTAACATATACAAGCCATAACAAAGTGTAACATGCACCAGCCGTAACAAAGTTTAAGGTGCACCAGCCGTAACCAAATGCAACATGCACCAGCCATAACCAAGTGTAACATGCACCAGCCATAACCAAGTGTAACATGCACCAGCCGTAACCAAGTATAACATATACCAGCCGTAACCAAGTGTAACACGCACCAGCCATAATCAAGTGTAACACACACCAGCCGTAACCAAGTGTAACATGCACCAGCTGTAATAAGTGTAACATATACCAGCTGTAACTAGGACCCAGGTGGAAACGCAAATGTGACCAGACATGGCCATACAGCAGACATCACACAGACACAGCCTCAGCGTGAGCAGACACAACCAGGTGTCAGGCAAGTGGGGATCCAGGTAAGACAGAGGCAGTGTCATCTCCACCACAGCCTCTCCTGTCTGCACCGGGTCACCTGCCCAGCTGGGGGCGGCACAGAGACCTCAGCAGCAGGCAAGCTGTGGTCAGCAGGGTGTCTACCGGAAACAAAGAGCACTGGCTTGATGCAGGTGGGGTGAAAGATGCGGATGTCCGCATGCCAGGGCCCCACCCACCAGCAGCACACGTCCCCATAAGTCCTCGCCAGGCCCTGTGTACAGGAGACCTTCCTCCGAGCTCCAAATCTGGAGAGGAACAAAGAGGAACAGAACTACTCTTCCAGGTGGCCAGAGGGAAGGACCTGCAGGGCAGACCCTGACCTGAGCCCCGCGAATCCCACCCAGCAGCTCATCCTGCTCTGGGGGTCCCTCCCTACACCTTCCATACACGACAACTGAGGTCCCTCAGTTACAGGGACAGAAAGGGTCCTTCCCCATTTGAATCCCGAATCCGTGTTCACCCGAAATCTCTCCTATCCCCATTTTCCAGATAAGGAGACTGAGGATCTGAACAATATGAAGTCACTTGCCCACAGCCTTCCAGGTCGTAAGTGGTGTGCCTGAGACCTGAGCCCAGGTCTGTCTGAATCCAGGGCCTGAGGTCTTAACCATCGAACTGCCTTGAACCCCAGAACAATAGCTCTGAGAACCCTATGCCTGCCGATCCAGGCAATCGAAGTCACAGTGACTGGATGAGGAACTGGTCCTGTGACCTAAGCAGGCAAACTAAAGTGAGTCCTGCAGCTCTTCCTGGAACTGTTGGGAATAAGCTTGTGTTTCCATGGGAGCTGAGTTTCTGGGATTCATCTTGACCAGCATGAGAGTGAAGCCAGCACAGAGGGACACAGAACTAACAGACGAAGACTGACTCCTGATGACACTGTCTGAGACCTGGATCTAGCCACGCCTGAAGACAAGATCCCTGGCCTGAACAGTCAGTCAATTCCCTTTCTTTGCTTAGACCGTACAGGGTAGACATTCCACCACTCACAGCTGAAAGAGACCCTGGCAGCCAGAGAGCTGGGGACCTGCCCAGAGTCGCCCAGTATTTCAGTGTTGGAGCCAAGGTCCCTGTTGGCTGCTGCCTGTTCCCCTGTTCAGCCTGGTCCATCTGGAAGTGAGAAAGGCAGAGGGCAGCAGAAGGGAGCCTGGCTGGGGTGTGGTCTGCTTGGGATGATTCCTGGGGCCTAGAGCAGGAGGGAGTTGAGCTTGAAGAGGACAAGCCACAGGAGGGAGTAGAAGGAATCAACCCATCAAAGGTGGACGCCATGAAAATAGCAGCCCAGATCCTGCACCAGCCTCAAGCCCTCAAGCTCTGGCCTGGGGGTGGGCGGGCCTGAGGCCAGGCCTGGCAGGGGGCCTCAGATGCTATCTTGCCCACTGCACCCCTCTGCCCTCTGCTTTAGAAAATTTCTGCTCATTGTTTCAGACCCAGTTCCAGAAACCCCTCCTCCAGGAAACCTTCCAGCCTGGCCCAGCAGAGACCTTGCTTCTCCTCTGGGCTGCCTCATTCCTCTCCTTCCAGCCCATTCCTCACCACTCGAGGTCGGGGATCTCTCTGCCTAGACCTGTCTTCTACAAGTGGGGATTCCCCTAGAACAAGGCCTTGGATTCAGGCCTCTTGGGGCCCCAGGGGTGCCCAGGACAGCAGGACAGGGGGCAACCAGCAGTGGAGGAAGGATTGGTGAGATGGGGGTTGGTGAAAACAGGAGGGAAAGAGGAAGACAACTGAGAGGAGAGGGGCAGAGGGCTGGGGTCCTGTAGGGGCCACAAAGAAGCTTGCAGGGAGCAGCTAGAAGCCCTCGGATGCACCACGGCACCACCACCACAAGCTCTGCTTGGGTACCTGAGGCACTGAGGACAGTCCGGACCATGTCGGGGTGGCAGAGAGTGACAAGGGGCATGACGGGGCCCATCCAGGTCACAAATCCCTGGGGTAGTTGGCCACCAGCTGAGTAACGATTCTCATGCCTTGCTCAGTGGAGGTGACCTGCAAGCAAGGAGGGGCCGTCACTCTCCCCAGAAGCAGCCACGGCCTGTCCCCCTGCAGCCTCTGCTGTGTCCAGATTCTGCAGGGATGGAGGAATCCCTGTTTCTTCCTGCTCCTTTCCTCTTAGGGCAGGAGGGTTCCTGAGGCCTCTCCAAGTCCCAAGGGTGCAACCAGGGCACAGGGAGAAGACACGCTCTACACACAGAGGCCGACCTTGCCTCCAGAAGATGGATTTCCCTCATCCTGGGAGAGGTTGCAGCCCCGGGGAGGCCACAGCGGGAGGTGCTTACGGGGGAGGTTTGTGGGCAGGAGAGTGAACTCAGGACTAGACCCAGGGGCTCATTCTCACATCCTTTTCAAGTCCTGACATGTCTAGGGGGTCTCTGGTTGCCCCAGTGGTGATGGGTTTGCAGACAAAGGATGTACCAGGCCAGGCAGACCCCAGGGAACACACTTGAGACCTGCCCATCAATCAGAGGGCATCTCCCACCCCTTCTGATGGCCAGACTCTGTGCATACAGCTTCGCGCCTGTCTCTCTGTCTCTCACAGAGCGTTCTGTCTCTCACAGAGCGTCCTGTCTCTCCATCTCTCACAGTGCATCCTGTCTGTCTCTCTATCTCTCACAGTACGTCCTGACTGTCTCTCTGTCTCTCACAGTGGGTCCTGTCTGTCTCTGTTTCTCACCTTGCCTCCTGACTGTCTCTTTTCAACAGTAGACACACACATAAATAGTGCTCTTTACAAGTAAAAAAACTGAGACTATATCCTCTAAAATGCAAACTAGTGGAGGGTTGGCTCCTGGTAAATTGTCCTCTCCAGTCCTTCAGGATTCCCAAGCCTGACAAATACCCCCGGTGCTCCAGGCAGTTGAACTTTTCACCTGTGACCCCTCCCTGCTCCCAAGGATGCTGAGACAAAGACTCAAAGCATTTCAAC
>NW_025794088.1:0-4748 GCF_021613505.1 Equus quagga | reverse complement strand
TGTCAGGGCTGCTAACTGAGGCATGGGCAGGAGTGACTCCTGCTGGGTCTCTGGCCAAGTGGTGCAGGTGACAGGAAGAAGGCAATAAATTGATTTGCCATGTCCCCAGGGGGATGGTGTTGTTCTGTGCCTGTTGCCAGGACCCCCTGACAACAGGCCTGCCTTCTCAGACACCACTCCTCAGCCTTGGGTTCCGTCAGGATTTAACAATCTCCTACCTGGATCCAGAAGCTCCCAAAAAGGCACTTTTGCCAATGGATGGCCACCAAATCATGGTTGCTGAGGAGGGACACGAGTGGAGGGCCTGCTATTCCATCATCTTGCTGAGGTTACTCGCCTGTCAAGGAATATTCTAAAATTTTAGATAACTTATTTATTATTTTGTTCTCTTATGGTTAGTAATTTTTGTGTTCAATCTTAGATGTCTTTGTCTATTCCAAAGACATGAAGATGTGACTATATTTTTTCTTAGAACCTTTATGATTTTAGCTTTTATATTTATGACTATGATTCAAATCAAATTGAGTTTTACATATGGGTTGAGACAGTGGTCAGTGTTCACTATTTCCATACCACAGGCTTGAGATCCATTAACGAAAAACCAGTGATCATTTCAACAGAAAAAATTTGATAAAAAGTCGAACCTTGTTTGTGATTTTGAAACAATCTCTCAGGAAACTGGAATCAACGGGAAGTCCCATTACCTGATGGAAGACAGGAAAATAAATAAATCAACTAAAATAATCATTCTAAGTCATTTTATATTAGAATTTCTCCATTCAAAATGGAGATAAAACAAACATCATGTGTCAAAGAAGCGACGTCTTAGAATTGCTGAGAGAGGGGACAGCAGTGGGACGGGAGGACCAGAAGTGCTCAAAGAGAATGAGGCACTGGGGTTGAGCGTTAAGTATCCTCTTATCAAAGGAGCCCCACTTGTGCTTTTGTACAGGCTCCAGGTGGAGAGTTGAGGCAGGATGGGGGAAAAATGATGGCCACACACACACAGAGACTTTGAACGTGACACTCAACAGCTTTACATAATCTTGATGGGGAGAGAAACTGTGGGAAAGTTTTAAGCAGGGAGGTGCCTTTATCAGATACATGTGTTTCCAATATCACTCTAATTACAGAGTAAAGCATGGAATACAGTGGGCAAACTGTGGGACGCGGCCACACTGAGAGACTCTGCAAGGCGGGGGGAGCAGGGCTAGGCTCCTGCATGATGCTCCTGGGATGGCGCAGAGCCCTGTGCAGTTAGGGGAGGGTGTGGACCCAGCACAAAGAATCTCAGTGTCCATGTCCTGAGGGAGGTGAGGAGCTCTCAGCCAGCAGGAGTAGGCTCCAGAAGCCCAGAGGAATTCTGTGAGTCTGTGCACTGCGTGTTTCTCCTGCTGGGATCTAGGCTCCATGTTAATAGGAATTTCCCCCTGGTATGTCACCGTAATATCTACAGAGCCCAGAAACTGTGGCTCAATGGGCAAAGTCAGCACATATTTGTTGGAAGGATATTTGAATTCTCCTGAATTGCACACCTTGGTGAAAGCAGATCTGAGGCAAAGATAATGATTTCTGCTTTCTGGATATTTTGACTTGGGAGTTCTGAGTCGAATTAAGAGGAAATGTTAAGTAATAACGGTGATCTTATTGTCTATAGAACAGAAGAGATACATGCACTTGACCCTGGGGATATGGACTGCACTCCATAGATTTATGCAAAGGAAGAGGAGAAGGGTGCAATGGGCCTGCAGGGACTGAGTAAAGAAACCACGGGTAGCAGGTGGATGAGGGAACAAACTGTGAGCACAGGTGACAAGCTCCAGGAGCAAATAAACTGCAGAGTGTTTGTGAGCTGGATGGATGTCTAATAACATTTCATGTAGGAACATGTAAGATAGACATTTGTCAACAAGCTGCTAAATATAGAGCTCCTGATCCAGCATAAGACCAATGACATTCAAATATTCAACTTTGTAACCCCCAAACCTACAAAGGACCTTAGTGGGAAAACGTGTGAAGAAAGAATGATGGGTTGGTAAGCTCTGTGTCCATAGATGAGACGGTTCTGAACAGGGAGAGATGGATGAAGGAAGCCAACAAATTAGGGTCTAAGACTTTCTCTGCCAGGTTGGACTTTATTCTAACACAAGTTGGCGTGATGGGAGCTGCACAGCTCAAATATTAGAATTCATTGTGCTTCTTTGATTTCTCATTAGCACAGCAAATAGACTACCTAAAAATTGGAGTTTAAGATGCAAATAAGGTTATGTGAGTATATTTGTAATTCATTGCTTTAATGGACAAGTGATGGAACACTGAAAATGAATGTGCTCTCTAAACCACATAAAAATGAAGGGATATGCTGTTTGCAACATCTCCGCTGGGAGTGGAAACACCTTAACTTCCCATTTCTGTACACTTTTTCACCTTCCATTTTGCACTCCCTAATGAGTGAGATAGAAGAGTCATCACCTCCAGTGTATGTGAATGCCATCACCAAATGAGCAGACGATGGATGTGTGAATGGAGGCAACAATCTCTATTCACACATCCAAAAAACAGCTGGGCTCTCAGGGCTTTGGGCCATGGTGAGGGGTGTTTCTTGTGACCAGGAGGGGAAACTGCAGGACAGCCCTGTGGTACCTACGCAGCTGATCTGTGAGGACCATTCACTCAAAGGAGTCTGTGCCTGAGAGCTGAGCCCTGTGCTCCCTGATGGGGACTCAGCAGCTGGGGTCCTCTCAGTCCTGGCAGAGTCCCCTGAGCAGAGACCTTTGTCATTGCAAGTGCTTCCACCCAGGGCTCTCCCAAGAGGTGAAGCCAATCTCCATTCTCGTCGTGTGTGGTTTTAGCTGAACTCCAGCACCAGGGCTCAGGGAGGGGCTGGGCAGGCACTGTATGGAAACCCATTTGCATGGACAGCCCCTCTTGTGGCAGAGGGTGGAGAAGAAAAGGAGGCCTGGGGCAGCCTAGCCCCACTGTAGGGACCAGGGGCTGTGAGCACCATGGCCTTGACACCTCTCTTCCTTGCGTGTCTCTCTCACTTCACAGGTGGGGACAGGCCTCAGACACTCAAAGCAGCCCACAGTCTGTGTCAGCCTCTCTCACTCGGAATCTGAAGCAGCTCAACACTGGTCTCTTCCCCAGCACCCACATGTGTCTGCAGGTTCCCTCTCCCAGCCTGTGTCCTCCCTCTCCGTTCCCTCTAAACCTCTGTGAGACTCACCTGCACCATGAGCAGGGGCTTCACTCTTGGTACCTTCTGGCTATGTTGGTACCGCCAGAAGCCAAGGAGTCCTCCCAGGTGTTTTCTTACATTCCACTCACATTCAGGTGAGTGCCAGGGCTCTGGGGGTCCCCAGGAAATTCCCCAGATCCAATGATGCATCAGCCAATGCTAGGGTTTTGCTCATCTCTGCACTCTAGATTATGATCACTAGGACACATCATGGCAACACAAAGGCTGTCACAGTGCTTCCCACTCATGTGGAGTGAGACAAAATCCTCCCCATTGCTCTGCTCTGCTCACAGTAGAAGCCTGGGGGTTTCCTGCACCTCTGCCAACACTGGGTGGGCTCTCAGGTCTGCACAGACAGAGCTTCACAGACAGTCCTCACTCCTGTGCAAGAGACTCTCAGGACATGGCCATGTCCAGGGCAGCAGACACACTGACCCCATAGACCCCATCATGTGGGTGACCATAGTTCACTTCCCAGCTCCAATAAAGACTGAATCGTTGAGTGCTCACCTGTGTAAAGGAACTCAGGATCATCTACGCAATGCATTGTGGGAAGATTAAAGAAATCACTGCATGAACTCACCACAGTGTGTGTGGCCCAGACCAGCTGCTCTGATCTTTGTCAACACTAACTCAGCCTATTCCAGGCCCACACGCTCCAGGAATGATCTCTTCCTTTTCCTTCCCTGACTTGTGCTCTTCCCCTTTGCCCCATTCTCAACACTGGCCCATTAAGGAAGGACATTTAAAGAGAACTTGTTTTTCATTTGGGGAGATCTGAATTGAAAACCTGCGGCTTCCAAATATGAGACATGCATCGTGGGCATGCTTCTGAATTTCTCTTTGTGTGAATGACATTATCTGTAACCAAGGAGGTGAAAGACATATATACTGAAAACTATAAGACATTATTGAAAGAAACTGAAGAAGACACAAAGCAACGGGAAAGATACTCTGTGCTCACGCATTGGGAGAAGAAACGTAGTGAAAATGTCTATATTACCTAAGGCAATCTACAGATGTAATGCAATCCCAACCAGAATCCAAATGACGGGGCCAGACCAGGGGCTCAGGGATTAAGTGCGCACATTCCACTTTGGCTGCGCAGGGTTCACTGCTTCGGATCCCGGGTGAGGACATGTCACCGCTTGGCAAGCCATGCTGTGGTGGGCGTCCCACATATAAAGTAGAGGAAGATGGACACAGATGGTAGCTCAGGGACAGACTTCCTCAACAAAAAGAGGATGATTGGCAGCAGTTAGATCAGGGCTAATCTTCCTCAAAAAAAATAAATAAGTGAAAGAATCCAAATGACATTTTTCACAGAAATAGAACAAAGAATCATAGAATTTATATAGGACAACAAAAGACCCCCCTGAAAAGCCAAAGTAATTATGAGGAAAAAATACAAAGCTGGAGGCATCACATTCCCTGAAGTTTAAATATACTATCAGACAAAGTAATCTAAACACTTTGGTACTGGCAGGAAAATGAACACACAGATCAATGG
>NW_025794087.1:2665-3476 GCF_021613505.1 Equus quagga | reverse complement strand
AAGTTAACTTTTGGTCTTCTCAGAAAAAACACCAGAGAGGGGATGCTATAAAAGTTCATGGAATTCAGTTCTCTGATCTCCATTTTCCATCCCATACACCTTAAATGTTTCCAGCTTCACAGTCCAGCAAATATTTTCTTCAATTCTCATTATAGTAGGTTTTAGGGTAGACTGTCCCTGTTCTATTTCCTTGTAACTTTCTTCATGAGAAAGTCATTAAACGTTGGAGATGGTGGCACATAGGGGTGTCAGCATTGATGGCACCTTGTGAGTCCACAGGGGAGGATCAGCATTAAGTGTCGCCTTTATGTGTGGAACAGATTCTGAGTTAGTCAATTCATTCACTGAGCCTTTACTCGGATGGGCAGATCTCAGGCAGAGTCTTTTACACATGGGCACTTTCATTGGTGTTACTCTGGCTCCCACACACTTCCATACATGAGGAGCCTTTCTTCAAATTGTTCACTTTTTCAGCTGATGGGGCTGACTTCAGACATCATCCTGTTACAGTCTCTCCTACCTGCTTAAGTGAGAGGTGAGAAAGCAACTCTGTAGCTCAGCTTAGAGCAGATGTTATAGCCAATCTCATCAGAGGTAGCTGTCTACAAAAGATTCAGAAGATAAAGTTAAGAATCAAGGAAACAAACAGTATTCAAGGTGGCTTTATTACTTAATCTCTATTGGGGCGTGCTTTGGAATTGCTTTCAAAAAGAGAAGCTTATTTTTGTAGACTAGATATCCCTATATATACACTTTTTCCTCTGTACTGTGTATAGGATGATTGCAGTGACACCTTGGTTTTGAAATAGAT
>NW_025794087.1:0-2655 GCF_021613505.1 Equus quagga | reverse complement strand
TTGGTGGCAGATGTTAGCTCAGGGCTAGTCTTCCTTGGGAAGAAAAAACAAACAAAACAAATCCTCTGAGAGGAATTCTGACACCCCCAAATTTGAGGTAATTATAGAAATAGAGAATTGACCTTTATCCTATGGTATTACATACACTAATTTTTTCTAGTAGTTGTTTCATAGATTCCTTAGAATTTTCTATGTAAATAATCATGTCATCTACAAATAGAGGCAATCTCATTTCTTCATTTCCAATCTTTATTTTTATTTCATTTTGTTGCCTAATTGCACTGGCTATGAACTCCAGTACAATGTTGCCTATAAGTGGTGAGAATAGATATCCCTGCCTTGTTCTCAATATTATGGGAAAGACATTCAGTATTTTCATCAATAAGTAAAGTTAAGAAAGTTATCTTCTATTCCTAGATTGCAGAGTTATTATTATGTTTTAAAATCAGGAATGAATGTTGAATTTTGTTAAATTATTTTTCTGCATCCCTTGAAACGATTATATTGATTTACTCTATTTTGTTAAAATAGTGAATTACATTGATTTTTGTGGTTTTATATTGTTTTTTATTTGGAACATATTCCTTTCTTTCATCATTTTGCTTGACTCTCTGTGTTGGTTTCTTTGTATTAGCTGAAACAGGTACCTCTCCCAGTCTTGAACAAGTGGCCTCATTTAGGAGAAGAAACTAACCATTCAACCTTGCCTTAGCTCTTTGTTGTCTCTCAAACCTTTGAGATTATCCATGCAGTCTATTTTATTTTTAATGTCTCCCATTAGTTGAGGGTGTGCCAAGACATGTTAGTACCACAAAAAGGAGTACCTCAGTCAACACCTAGCTTCAGGCTGATTGGAAGCCAGACCCTCAGGCAGCAGTTTTTAAAATAAGCAAACGTATACAGTCCTAGGGAACTGCAAGTGTAAGCTCTGCAGGGCACAAAAGCCAGAAATCTGGTGTTCCTGGGCAACAGACACAAAAATCTGCCTCCAAATGAGTGCATAAGCTCATTTCTGGGAAATACCGGAAAACTGTATTCAGGCAGAGGGAGAGTGCAATATGGTGTCCTCTGGCCTATGTTCCCTGAGAACACCTCTTATACCCCTAGAAGTGTGCCAGGCCAGGACCCTCCCCCTCAGGCCAAAGCTCCTGGACAAGCAAATAGGCCTCTTTCTCAGAAAGACTGGGGCTGTTTTTCAGTGTGCTATCTGTGCAGTGCCCTGGGGTTGGTAGACTGCCAAGATATGTCTCTCTGATTATTACAGTCCTATGGAACCCAGGAATGCAAGCCCTTCTACACTCCAGGGCCAAGTGATCAAGGGGTATCCCCTGAGGGGCAGCCACAAAACCCTGTGTACCAGAAGCACGTAAAAGCTCCCTTCCCCCAGGAGATACTGATGCTCTGGAGTGCAGCAGAGGGAGATAGCAAAGAAAAAAGTGAAAAAAGGTCTAGAACAAAAAAATGATGGCACCCTCTGGCTTTTGCAAGGCAGAAGGAGAGTGTAAAAATGGCACTCACCAACCTTCATCCTCAGAGAGTATCCCAGTAGGTCCCTGCCCCTCCAGCTGGTGGTTTAACAAATGAATCTCTTTCACATAAAGTCTGGTGCTTTTCAAATGGCTGCTCTGCACTGGGTGCTGGGGCAGGTGCTTCTGCACATGAGCATTTTAAGAGTCATTTCTCAGTTTGCTACAACCCTTTGGGTCTCATGGACCTGAGCTCTGTTGGCTTTCAAAGGTCAGATGTTTTGGGGGCTTGTCTGTCAGGTGCAGGTCTTAAAAGTTGGGGTGCCTGATATGTGATACAAACCCTTTATTCCTCAGGGAGAAGCACTGGGTTTGTGAGTTCCCTGCCAACTGTGGGTTGCTGTGCCAGAGGTGGGGTTTATGGTGAGATTGCATCTCAGCCTTTCTTGCCCTCTTCGGTTTGGGCTTTTCCTGACTTGCCTGATGAGAAGGAGCTGCTCTGCTAGTTTTCAGGCACTTTTTAGAGGAAAATGTTCCATACATAGCTGTAGGCTAAGTGTGTCCATGGGAGGAGGTGAGTTCAGGATCTTTCTACATGGTCATCTTGAACTATCTCTCTGATTTTTGAGTTAAGACAATCTTGCATTCCTGGGACAAATCCCACTTTGTCATGCTATATTGTTCTTTGTACACATTGCTGCATTTGATTCAAATGTTTTATTAAGGGCTTTTTTTGTGTGTATGTCTATGTTCATGAGTGATACATATCTATGATTTTCATGTTTTTAAATGTTTTTCGTCAAGGAGTGATGTCAGTATCATGGCGGAGTGAGTCATTCCCTTTGTCTCTCTCCTCTAAGTTACAAACCAATCAGACATCCATTGACCAACAAAGGACTCCCTACACAGCACAACAGGACACCTAAGAGATTCATGCATCTGTACATTGAAGTGAGTGGACTGGACCTCTGGGAGGCAGAGGGAACTAAGGGAGTGGTTCCTTCCCCTCACCTAGAAGAGGGGATCCAAGGTACAGATCCTCACACCAGTGCATGCACCTGTGGATAAAGGCTCCAGAGGCAGACAAGGTGCAGCTTATCCCCTGCTCCCCACCCTCAGAGGATCTGGCATGCATACCTGCAAACAGAGGCTGCAGGAGCAGACATGGCATGGCTTAGCCCTTGTCCCC
>NW_025794086.1:0-1012 GCF_021613505.1 Equus quagga | reverse complement strand
ACTAGGTGTGGAGAATACAGTGATAAGAAAATAGATATGGTCCCTGCCCTAAGGAGCTCCCAGTCACGCATAGAGGAAAACTTAAGCAAACCCACAAAACAGGTAAGCAATGCCTGCTTCTCTGCTCTTACATCCTTACTGCTGGGTACTACAGTAAACGAATTCCACAATTTTTATGAGGGTTGGTGCCACTACATGATCGCTAATCAACTTCCTCTCTTATTCCCCAACCACTGTTTTTTCCTCAACTCTCTCAATTTCATTTATCCACTCATATTTCCTTCTCTCTCAGGAAATGACCTTGCCTTTACTTAACTGAGAAATCAGAGACCTTAGGTCAATCTCCCTTAGTGCCCTGCCCCATTCCCCTCCTGCCAATTTATCTACATCTCAATTAATCCTTAACATCTTGCCCATAGCACAAAGAAAAAAATCTCTTTTTTTCTATCTCAGGCTATGGATCCCATTTCCTTTCAGTGTTCTCAATCACCTTGCTCCACCAACTATCTCCTGTCTCGCTGATATTTTTGGTAAATCTTTATCCTCATCTTTGATCAACCACCCACTCTTTCCCTTCTAGTCTTTCATTTCTATCTTTCTCCATCCTCACTCCCCATCTCAGGTCTTTAGATATAAATTGATTTCAGGTTTTTGTCCAGTAATCTTTCTCTTTTTCTTTCCATCTTTCAGAAAGGGTCATCCTCTTCCCATTTTCTAGGAATATTTATACATTGTTGATATAATACTGGCTTGATATTTCTGGAAAATATACATCAAAGCTAAAAAAAAACAAACAAACAAACCAAAAAACCTGTCCATACCCTTTGAATCAGCAATTTTTGTGAATAGGAAAAGTACCTTAAGGAAATCATAAGAAGCAATTCAAATGGCAAGCAATAAGGAATTAACAAAAGCCCATTCAAACATCACCTTCATTCACTGATTTGTGCAACAATTATATATTGAGCTGATATATGTCAGACTTTATACTAGGTGTGGAGAATACAGTGAT
>NW_025794085.1:226-1023 GCF_021613505.1 Equus quagga | reverse complement strand
GTCCTAGAATGCCCTGCTCTCTCAGGAAGGTTAGGAGTCTGTCATGGCGTTCAGGAGCCCAAGGGGACCACCAGATGTCTCTCTTCTACCAGGAATGGGCCCATTGTGATGGGTTTCAGAGTTCTGTAGTCAGTAAGGTATTTGCTCAGTCACGCTCCCTGTAGCTTGCAGCTACATCACGGAGATTACCACTTCACATCTGGACTTCGGAATTACCTTTTATTGGACATTAGACTTCCATTCATAAGTCATAATAATTAAATAAGTTAATTGGTTTATACATTTGTGGGATATCCCATAGAGTTATAATGAGACATCAAATACAAAACTGCTTTCAGAAACAAGAACTTAAGGGATAGGCACAAGTGTGTTTCTGTGGCTTTTACAGAGATAGTAATTTTCCAAAGATACTGAGCCTACATTATCAGAAATATGGATGTTCCTATCATTTTGTGATGGTTGTTTCATTATTTGGGAAGAGCCAATATTTAACTTTTCATTCTTACATCCTATAACTGCAGAAAACGCATGGATTGGGATAAGTTTCGCCATTGGTTGCGCAGATTGGATTCCATTCTCTGGTGCATAAATGTAATCGATCTTTAAACACGTCACAGTCCGGGTCCTAAGCATAAGGAGACAACACAAAATTTATCAGATAATAAACTGAATAAAATATTCTTTGTTCTTAATACAAAATGTCATGCGTCAAAAAGGTATAAATACATTGTATACTGAGGTTTAAAAAGAAACATGAAGGTACCCACAACACACTTAGACATAAAATACGATTCATA
>NW_025794085.1:0-216 GCF_021613505.1 Equus quagga | reverse complement strand
TGTCTGTTAAGGTATTTGGCCCATTTTTTTAATCAGGTAATTTCTTTGACTATTCTTGAGTTTTCAGGGTTTTTTGTATATCTTGGATAAGGGTCCTTTGGCAGATGTGTCTTTTGCAAAGGTTTGTCCCAGTCTGGGGCGTGTCTTCTCATTCTCTTGATATGGACTCTCACAGAACAGAAGGTTTTAACTTTAATGAGTCTCTTTTACCTGTCA
>NW_025794084.1:23583-26662 GCF_021613505.1 Equus quagga | reverse complement strand
CTTTTGCTTAACGATGGCCACCTGAGCTAGCCTCTGTTGCCCATCGTCGTCAGTTTCAGAGGGTACATTTCTCAGTGCTGCTTTTTCGCCGGCTCTCCACGCCCTTGTGTCTTTTTTTTTTCTGCTTATAGGTTGCCACCTGAGCTAGCCTCTTTTGCCCATGTTCGTCAGTTTCAGAGGGTAGATTTCTCCGTGTTGCTTTTTCCCCAGGTCTCCACGCACTTCCTTTTATTTTTCCTTAAAAATTGCCACCTGAGCTAGCCTGTGTTGCCCATCTTCATCGGTTTCAGAGGGTAGATTTCTCACTGTTGCTTTTTTGCCAGGTCTGCACGCCCTTGTGTTTTGTTTTTGCTTACACATGCCCACCTGGGCTAGCCTACGTAGCCCATCTTCTTCAGTTTCAGAGGGTACATTTCTCAGTGTTGCTTTCTACCCAGGTCTTCACGCCCCAGTGTTCTTTTGTTGGTGTTGTTTTTTTTTTTTTTTTTGCTTAATGATTGCCACCTGACCTAGCCTGTCTTGTCCATCTTCGTCAGTTTTAGAGGGTAGATTTCTCAGTGCTGCTTTCTCCCCAGGTCTCCACTCCCTTTTGTGTTTCTCTTCTTTTTGCCTAATGATTGCCACCTGAATTAGCCTCTGTTGCCCATCTTCCTCAGTTTCAGAGCGTGGATTTCTCGGTGTTGCTTTTTCCCCAGGTCTCCGCGCCCTTTTGTGTTTCTTTTGCTTAACGATTGCCACCTCAGCTAGCCTCTGTTGGCCATCGTCCTCCGTTTCAGAGGGTGGATTTCTCAGTGTTGCTTTTTCCCTAGGTCTCCACGCCCTGTGTGTTTCTTTTGCTTAAGGATTGCCACCTGAGCTAGCCCCTGTTGCCCATCTTCGTCAGTTTCAGAGGGTGGATATCTCAGTGTTGCTTTTTCCCCAGGTCTCCACGCCCTTGTGTGTTTCTTTTGCTTAACGATTGCCACCTGAGGTAGCCTCTGTTGCCCATGTTCCTCAGTTTCAGAGGTTGGATTTCTCAGTATTGCTTTTTCCCCAGGTCTCCACGCCCTTGTGTGTTTCTCCTTGTTTTGCTTAATATTTGCCACCTGAGCTAGCCTCTGTTGCCCATCTTGTCAGTTTCAGAGGGTGGATTTCTCAGTGTTGCTTTTTCCCCAGGTCTCTACGCGCTTTTGTGTGTGTGTGTGTGTGTTTGTGTGTGTGTTCCTGCTGAAGGATTGCCACCTGAGCTAGGCCCTCTTGCCCATCTTCGTCAGTTTCAGAGGGTGGATTTCTCAGTGTTGCCTTTTCGCCTGCTCTCCACGCCCTTGTGTCTTTTTTTTTCTGCTTAAAGGTTGCCACCTGATCTAGCCTCTGTTGGCCATGTTCGTCAGTTTCAGAGGGTAGATTTCTCAGTGTTGCCTTTTCCCCAGGTCTCCACGCCCCTGTGTGTTTCTTTGGTTAACGATTGCCACCTGAGGTAGCCTCTTTTGGCCATCGTCGTCCATTTCAGAGAGTGGATTTCTCAGTATGGCTTTTTCCCCAGGTCTCCACGCCCTTGTGTGTTTCTTTTGCTTAATGTTTGCCACCTGAGCTAGCCTCTGTTGCCCATCTTGTTCAGTTTCAGAGGGTAGATTTCTCAGTGTTGCTTTTTCGCCAGCTCTCCACGCTCTTGTGTCTTTTTCTTTCTGCTTAAAGGTTGCCACCTGAGCTAGCCTCTGTTGCCCATGTACGTCAGTTTCAGAGGGTAGATTTCTCTGTGTTGCTTTTTCCCCAGGTCTCCACGCACTTCCTTTTATTTGTCCTTAAATGTTGCCTCCTGAGCTAGCCTGTGTTGCCCATCTTCGTCGGTTTCAGAGCGTAGATTTCTCCCTGTTGCTTTTTTGCCAGGTCTGCACGCCCTTGTGTTTTGTTTTTGCTTACACATTCCCATCTGGGCTAGCCTACGTAGCCCATCTTCTTCAGTTTCAGAGGGTACATTTCTCAGTGTTGCTTTCTACCCAGGTCTTCACGCCCCAGTGTTCTTTTGTTGGTGTTGTTTTCTTTTTTTTTTTTCCTTAATAATTGCCACCTGACCTAGCCCGTCTTGTCCATCATCGTCAGTTTTAGAGGGTAGATTTCACAGTGCTGCTTTCTCTCCAGGTCTCCACGCCCTTGTGTGTTTCTCTTCTTTTTGCCTAATGATTGCCACCTGAACTAGCCTCCGGTGCCCATCTTCGTCAGTTTCAGAGGGTGGATTTCTCGGTGTTGCTTTTTCCCCAGGTCTCCACGCCCTTGTGTGTTTCTTTTGCTTAACGATTGCCACCTCAGCTAGCCTCTGTTGCCCATCGTCGTCAGTTTCAGAGGGTACATGTCTCAGTGCTGCTTTTTCGCCAGCTCTCCACGCCCTTGTGTCTTTTTTTTTCTGCTTAAATTTTTCCACCTGAGCTAGGCTCTGTTGCCCATGTTCGTCAGTTTCAGAGGGTAGATTTCTCAGTGTTGCTTTTTCCCCAGGTCTCCACGCCCCTGTGTGTATCTTTTGCTTAACGATTGCCACCTGAGGTAGCCTCTGTTGCCCATCGTCGTCCGTTTCAGAGGGTGCATTTCTCAGTGTTGCTTTTTCCCCCAGGTCTCCACGCCCTTGTGTGTCTCTTTTGCTTAATGATGGCCACCTGAGCTAGCCCCTGTTGCCCATCTTCGTCAGTTTCAGAGGGTGGATTTCTCAGTGTTGCTTTTTCCCCAGGTCACCACGCCCTTGTGTGTTTCTCCATTTTTTGCTTAATGTTTGCCACCTGAGCTAGCCTCTGTTGCCCATCTTCTTCAGTTTCAGAGGGTAGATTTCTCAGTGTTGCTTTTTCACCAGCTCTCCATGCCCTTGTGTCTTTTTTTTTTTCTGCTTAAAGGTTGCCACATGAGCTAGCCTCTTTTGCCCATGTTCGTCAGTTTCAGAGGGTGGATTTCTCAGTGTTGCTTTTTCCCCAGGTCTCTACGCGCTTTTGTGTGTGTGTCTGTGTGTGTGTGTGTGTGTGTTTTCCTGCTTAAGTATTGCCACCTGAGCTAGCCCCTGTTGCCCATCATCGTCAGTTTCAGAGGGTGGATTTCTCAGTGTTGCCTTTTCACCAGC
>NW_025794084.1:15551-23573 GCF_021613505.1 Equus quagga | reverse complement strand
GCCCCTGTGTGTTTCTTTTGCTTAACGATTGCCACCTGAGCTAGCCACTGTTGCCCATCTTCGTCAGTTTCAGAGAGTAGATTTTTAAGTGTTGCCTTTTCCCCAGGTCTCCAAGCCCCTGTGTGATTCTTTTGCCTAAAGATTGAAACCTGAGCTAGCCTGTGTTGCCCATCTTCGTCAGTTTCAGAGGGTGGATTTCTCAGTGTTGCTTTTTCCCCAGGTCTCCACGCCCTTGTGTGCTTCTTTTGCTTAACGATTGCCACCTGATGTAGCCTCTGTTGGCCATGTTCCTCAGTTTCAGAGGTTGGGTTTCTCAGTGTTGCTTTTTCCATAGGTCTCCATGCCCTTGTGTGTTTCGCCTTTTTTTGCTTAATGTTTGCCACCTGAGGTAGCCCCTGTTGACCATCTTCGTCAGTTTCAGAGGGTGGATTTCCCAGTGTTACTTTTTCCGCAGGTCTGTACGCGCTTTTGTGTGTGTGTGTGTGTGTGTGTCTGTGTTCCTGCTTAAGGATTGCCACCTGAGCTAGCCCCTGTTGCCCATCTTCGTCAGTTTCAGAGGGTGGATTTCTCAGTGTTGCCTTTTCGCCAGCTCTCCACGCCCTTGTGTCTTTTTTTTTCTGCTTAAAGGTTGCCACCTGAGCTAGCCTCTTTTGCCCATGTTCGTCAGTTTCAGAGGGTAGATTTCTCAGTGTTGCCTTTTCCCCAGGTCTCCACGCCCCTGTGTGTTTCTTTTGCTTAACGATTGCCACCTGAGCTAGCCTATGTTGGCCATCGTCGGCCGTTTCAGAGGGTGGATTTCTCAGTGTTCCTTTTTCCCCAGGTCTCCACGCCCTTGTGTGTTTCTTTTGCTTAACGATTGCCACCTGAGCTAGCCCCTGTTGCCCATCTTCGTCAGTTTCAGAGGGTGGATTTCTCAGTGTTGCTTTTTCCCCAGGTCTCCACGCCCTTGTGAGTTTCGTTTGCTTAACGATTGCCACCTGAGGTAGTCTCTGTTGCCCATGTTCCTCAGTTTCAGAGGGTGGATATCTCAGCGTTGCTTTTTCCCCAGGTCTCCACGCCCTTGTCTGTTTCTTTTGCTTTACGATTGCCACCTGACCTAGCCCCTGTTGCCCATCTTCCTCAGTTTCAGAGGGTGGATTTCTCTGTGTTGCTTTTTCCCCAGGTCTCCACGCCCTTGTGTGATTCTTTTGCTTAGCGATTGCCACCTGAGGTAGCCTCTGTTGCCCATGTTCCTCAGTTTCAGAGGGTGGATTTCTCAGTGTTGCTTTTGCCCCAGGTCTCCGCGCCCTTGTGTGTTTCTTTTGCTTAACGATTGCCACCTGATCTAGCCTCTGTTGCCCATCGTCGTCAGTTTCAGAGGCTACATTTCTCAGTGCTGCTTTTTCGCCAGCTCTCCACGCCCTTGTGTCTTTTTTTTTTCTGCTTAAAGGTTGCCACCTTAGCTAGCCTCTGTTGCCCATCTTCGTCAGTTTCAGAGGGTGGATTTCTCAGTGTTGCTTTTTCCCCAGGTCTCCACGCCCTTGTGTGTTTCTTTTGCTTAAGGATTGCCACCTGAGCTAGCCCCTGTTGCCCATCTTCGTCAGTTTCAGAGGGTGGATTTCTCAGTGTTGCTTTTTCCCCAGGTCTCCATGCCCTTGTGTGTTTCTTTTGCTTAAAGATTGCCACCCGAGTTAGCCTCTATTGCCCATCGTCGTCAGTTTCAGAGTGTATATTTCTCAGTGTTGCTTTTTCCCCAGGTCTCCACGCCCTTGTGTCTTTTTTTTTTCTGCTTAAAGGTTGCCACCTGAGCTAGACTCTGTTGACCATCTTCGTCAGTTTCAGAGGGTAGATTTCTCCGTGTTGCTTTTTCCCCAGGTCTCCACGCACTTCCTTTTATTTTTCCTTAAAAATTGCCGCCTGAGCTACCCTGTGTTGCCCATCTTCGTCGGTTTCAGAGGGTAGATTTGTCACTGTTGCTTTTTTGCCAGGTCTGCACTCCCTTGTGTTTTGTTTTTGCTTACACATTCCCACCTGGGCTAGCCTACGTAGTCCATCTTCTTCAGTTTCAGAGGGTACATTTCTCAGTGTTGCTTTCTACCCAGGTCTTCACGCCCCAGTGTTCTTTTGTTGGTGTTTTTTTTTTTTTTTTTTACTTAATAATTGCCACCTGACCTATCCTGTCTTGTCCATCTTCGTGAGTTTTAGAGGGTAGATTTCTCAGTGCTGCTTTCTCCCCAGGTCTCCACGCCCTTGTTTGTTTCTCTTCTTTTTGCCTAATGATTGCCACCTGAGCTAGCCTCTGTTGCCCATCTTCGTCAGTTTCAGAGGGTGGATTTCTCCGGGTTGCTTTTTCCCCAGGTCTCCCTGCCCTTGTGTGTTTCTTTTGCTTAACGATTGCCACCTGAGCTAGCCTCTGTTGCCCATCGTCCTCAGTTTCAGAGGGTACATTTCTCAGTGCTGCTTTTTCGCCAGCTCTCCACGCCCTTGTCTTTTTTCTTTCTGCTTAAAGGTTGCCACCTGAGCTAGCCTCTGTTGCCCATCTTCCTCCGTTTCAGAGGGTGGATTTCTCCGTGTTGCTTTTTCCCCCGGTCTCCGCGCCCTTATCTGTTTCTTTTGCTTAACGATTGCCACCTGAGCTAGCCTCTCTTGCCCATCGTCGTCAGTTTCAGAGGGTACATTTCTCAGTGCTGCTTTTTCGCCAGCTCTCCACGCCCTTGTGTGTTTCGCCTTTTTTTGCTTAATGTTTGCCACCTGAGCTAGCCCCTGTTGACCATCCTCGTCAGTTTCAGAGGGTGGATTTCTCAGTGTTGCTTTTTCCCCAGGTCTCTACGCGCTTTTGTGTGTGTGTGTGTGTGTTCCTGCTTAAAGATTGCCACCTGAGCTAGCCACTGTTGCCCATCTTCGTCAGTTTCTGAGGGTGGATTTCTCAGTGTTGCTTTTTCCCCAGGTCTCCACGCACTTCCTTTTATTTTTCCTTAAAAATTGCCACCTGAGCTAGCCTGTGTTGCCCATCTTCGGCGGTTTCAGAGGGTAGATTTCTGACTGTTGCTTTTTTGCCAGGTCTGCACGCCCTTGTGTTTTGTTTTTGCTTACACATTCCCACCTGGGCTAGCCTACGTAGCCCATCTTCTTCAGTTTCAGAGGGTACATTTCTCAGTGTTGCTTTCTACCCAGGTCTTCACTCCCCAGTGTTCTTTTTTGTTGTTGTTGTTTTTTATTTTTTGTTTAATAATTGCCACCTGACCTAGCCTGTCTTGTCCATCTTCGTCAGTTTTAGAGGGTAGATTTCTCAGCTTTGCTTTGTACCCAGGTCTCTACGCGCTTGTGTGTGTGTGTGTGTGTTTTCTGCTTAAAGATTGCCACCTGAGCTAGCCCCTGTTGCCCATCTTCGTCAGTTTCAGAGGGTAGATTTCTCAGTGTTGATTTTTCCCCAGTTCTCCACGCACTCGTTCTTTTTTTTTTATTTCCTTAAATGTCCCCTCCTGAGCTAGCTTCTTTTGCCCATCTTCGTCAGTTTCAGAGGGTAGACTCTCCGCCTGCCTTCGACCGACCCTCTGGGCTGGAAAGCTTTCCTCCTCCCATCATCACGGTCCTTCTAGGGTGACGTGCCTGGTTTCGGGTTGACCGTCCCCGCCAGCCCTGATTTTCTAAGTCCTCTCGGGAGCCCCGGGGGCGCTCCGGCCGCTCCGGGAAGCGGCGGCCTCCCGGCCACACCGGCCCAGCCCGGCCCGGGCCGTCACCTGGCCTCTCTGGGGGAACTCTCCCCGTGCCCTTCCCGGTGAGCGCCCGAGAAACCTTTTCCGGGTCCCCCTCCTGCGGCTGGGGCTGCGCCTTGGCGGCCGGGAGCCCGCGGGCGGACGCCCCGGGGTCGCACTGGGCCGGGAGGCTGGGTCCGAGGGGGAGCCGGGATGGGATCGGGCGGCCCGGCGGCCCGGCTGTGCTCCCCGGCGGGCCCGCGCTCCGGCTCCGTCCCGCTGAGGCGGTCGCCGGTCGCCGGGTGCCACCTGGCGGCCGCTTTTATATCGTCTCTTTCCTCCGGAGCTCCGGCGACGCGGGCCAAGGGACGGGACTCGGCCGCGGTGACCGAGGCAGAGTCCCGGGAGGCCGGCGTCGCTGGCGGGATCTGGCCCGGTGGCGCCGGGGCGTGAGCGCGACGCCCGCTCGCCGGAGATTGGAGGTGCAGGCTACTGAGGGAGGTGGCTGTCGCCGCGCCGCCCGGTGCCGGCCGGGGTGTGGGGCCTCCCGGACGGGTCGACCAGCAGCCGCCGGTGCCCCTCCGTCCCCGGGAGGGGGTGGGGGGCCGCCGCGGGGGAACGGGCGAGGGAGCTCGTCCCGTGCCCGGCCGTCGTCCCGAGGGCGGCCCGGTGGTCGGGCCTTCCGCGTCGCCGATCCCCTTTCCGCGCCCCGCTCCGGAGGTGGGCGACCGGCCGGGGCCTTGCGGGGGAGGCCCGTGGAGGGCGCGACGGGCTCGGCCGCCGGGCTGGCCTTTTCCCCACTGGTCTTCCGAGTCGACCGGCTCTGGCGGTGGGGACCGGGCCCGGTCCTCGGATGCCGCCTCCTCCGTGGCAGTTTTTTGTCCAAGTCCCGCCCTGGAGAAGAGCGTGGACCGGCCCCGGGAGCCCTCGAGGGCGGGCCGGGGAGGGCGTCCCCGGCCCGGACGCGTGCCCGGGGTGGGTCCGGGCCGTCGGACCGGACTTCTCTCTCCGAGTTTCGCGGGTCGCGTCTTTGTCCGGAGGTGGGAGGGGGCCGGCTCGAGGCGTAGGTGGAGCCCCGGCTGAGGGACGGGAGCCACGGTCCCGCCCCGGGCCCGGTCGCCGGAGGCGCCTCTGCGGAATTCTTTTCTAAGTCCGGACCCGGCGACTCAGAGGGAGGGACTGACCGGTCCCGGCCCGCGCGGGCGGCCCGGGGAGGCTGTCCCCGGCTCCCCCTGCCGCCACGCTTCTGGGGTCGACCAGATGGCCCCGGGAGCTCCGGGCCGGGTGGCGATGGGGTCGTGCTTGGGGTCTGGTGGCCGTGGCCGTGATCCAGGGGTTCCCCTCGTGATCCGTGGGTGGGCCCCGTCTCCGGGCGCGGCGATCCTTGCCCCCCAATGGGTGGTTTTGTGCCGCCAGATAAGTGCTGACACGCTCTGCTCGGGTGACAGCCGCCCGAGAGCTTCCATGTGCCTGGATGCGTGTGCGGGGAGGTCTCTGGGCTCTGGCCGAGAACCGGACGCCCGTTTCCACCCCCGCCGCTTGAGCCGCCCGCTGGGGCCTGCGCGCCGGCTCTTGTGCGTTCCAGGCGTCCCCACGACCGTGGTGCCACCTCCGGTCTCTGGTACCCGAGGGCGGCGGGGTTAGGGGCGCGGGGTCCTCTACCACGTGCACTCCCTGCCGTCGGCACCCGGGTGCGGTCGCGACTTACCCCATCCCGCCGGCTCCGTGCCAGTGCGTGTCAGGTGTTCTCGCCCTGGGGTCGTCGCCCGCGCTTGCTGGAGGAGGAGGGGGGTCGGTGAGGCTGAAGCAGGCTCCTCCGCTCGCTGTCCTCGCCGGCCTTCCCTTGCTCGGGGGGTCCCTCGCGTTATGCTGCCGATCGATGTGGTGATGCTGTGCTCTCCCGGGCCGGGCCTAAGCCGTGCCAGACGAGGGACGGACGTTCATGGCGAACGGGACCGCTCTTCTCGCTCTGCCCGCGGGTCCCCTCGCCCGTTCTCCCCCGCTGCGAGTGGCGTGTGGGAGGCGGCAGGGGTGCGGAATCCGGCCCGACCTCGCTCCCCTGCCCCGTGCCTTGTGGCGTGGGCGGTGTCGGGGTCTCCGTGACGCGGCGGATGCTCCGCCTGTGCCTCTTGGCTGTGTCTCGTGGGCGGCCCTCCCCATGGTGGGGCGGGCCGTGTTGCCGCCGCGCTGTGCAACTTCCCGGGTGCGTGAGCACGTTCCCCCGGCCGTTGGCGGTGCCCCTGGAGCATTCCAGGTCGTCCCTCAGGCGCCCGAGCCCGAGTGGCGGTGTCGTTCCCTGTTCCCATCGGCCTCCTCAGGTGACTGCTGCGCTGGTGTGTCTGAGGAGCGGGGGGTCGAGTCGGTAAGGGAGGCGTGCCCGTCCCCCTCTGGGGGGACGGGTGACTCGTCGCCCCCCACGGCATGCTGTGTGGTGGCGGGCAGGCTCGGGCACGTGCCCGCGTGTTCCCCTTGCTGGGGTTTCCACGCAGGTGTGGGAGTGATCGTGGTGGGCCGAGCCAGCGGCGTGGCGCTGGCTCTTTGGTTGGGAGGTGCTGTTTGATCGGCACCTCTGTCCCAGTCTCTGCCTCCCTCGGTCTCGGCCTGAGGGGAGGCACTGACTTGGGGGCCGCACAGGGGCCTTTTAGATCCCTAGCTAAGCCCAGTGTGTCCGGAGATGGCGAGCCCGGGGCAGCACGGGCTCGCGGCCCTGACCACGGATGCTCCGACTTGCTCTAGGCCTTACCTCTACCGCAGACCCCTCCTGCGTTGTGTGGCCATGGTGTCTGTAAGCGCCTTGGTGGGCCCGATGGCGGACGATGGGCGGGGGTGACACGCCCTCTGTGAGAAAGCCTTCTCTAGCGATCCGAGAGGGTGCCTTGGGGTACCGGACACCCCAGCCACCACCTCTCCTCTGCGCGTAGTAGCCACGGACACCACCACCGTGGCGCGTGGGCAGAGCCGCTCTTTGCCTACCGCGGCCGTCGCCTCCCCCCTCCGAGTCGGGGGAGGGTCACGCCCGGCCGGGCCGTCGTCGGGCACGGGGCCGTGCATGTGCACGAGCGTGCGCGTGGTTCTCCCGTCACGCACTGGGGCTGGGAGAGGGCCCGGCCATGTCTGGGCTCCGCCCCGCCGTGAGCGGCTGGCTCTCTGCTCGCTCCTGAGCCGCAGCCGGTGGTGGCGTGCGGGCATGGGTGGGGGCCGCCGCCGCTCTCGGGTGCGTTCCCTCGGGACGTGGGCCCCGGAGCAGACCAGACAGGCAGACGGGTGGCTGGGTGGACGGGGCGGCCCCTGGCGGCGGGGGTGCCTCACGTACGCCCCGGCGGTGGGGCCGGGCCCGCGGGAGGCCGAAGGGTGGCTGAGGCCGGCCGGCGTCCCAGGCATCGTGGGACCGCCCTTGCATGTTGTTGGCGGTGGGATCCCGCGTGTTTTCCTGGTGGCCCGTCCGTGCCCGAGGCCGTCCCTGGGAGCCTTCCCGCAAGCCTGCGCCCCCTCCGTCGAGGCGCGCGCCGCGCTCCCTGCTGCCCCCGGTGCTCCCCCGCCCGGGCAGACGCCTGGCCGCGCCGCCCACCGGCCGGGACCGAAATGGGCCTCGCCGCGCGGGTGTCGCCTCCGGCCACCGAGGCCGGTGGTGGCCCCGGGCGAAGTGTTCTCGGTTCCAGTCGGGTGGGGCCCGCTCGCCAGGGGCCCGGCGTGGGACGCTGGCGCCGTGTGCGGGAGAGCCCTGGCCGTGGAGGTGGGTGGCGGGACCGAGCCCCCGTGAGCTGCGCGAGGGGCGATGGGGCCAGTCGCCGTTCCGGGTGCCGCAGGACCGCCCCTGGTGCTGGAGGGCCCTGGCGGTGAGACCCCGTGTGTGCTCCGGCGGCTGACTTGCCTCAGGAGGTTCTGTCTTCCCTCCTTCGCCCCGAGCGCGTCTCTCGGCGGGCCGCGGCCCTTCCTCCACCGCCACCGCCTCTCCGGCGCCTCGGCCCTCACCGCCGCCGGCCTTCTCCCGAGCCCTTCCCCGTCGTCGCCTGTTCTGGCTGCCCGACCGGGGCCCCGCCCCGAGCGCGACTCGCTTCCCGGGGCCGCTGCGGCCTCCTCCGTGTCCGCCGCTGCCGCCCGCGAGACGGCGACGTTGCGTGCGGGCGGGGGACCGTCCCCCGCGGTGCCCCGTTCTGGCGCGCGCGTGTCTGTCACAGCGCGGGTCAGGTCCCGGCCAGCCGTCGTGACCGGCCGCCGGCGCGCCGCGCCACCCCCTGGGGCGGGGGTTCGGGCCTCGGTCCGGCTCTTGGCCCGCGGGGGCGTGCGCGGGCCGTCCGGCTGGCCGGTGTCGACGCGACTGCCTGGTGCCCCGGCCCCGCTCACGCGC
>NW_025794084.1:9729-15451 GCF_021613505.1 Equus quagga | reverse complement strand
GTTTCAGAGGCTGGATTTCTCCGTGTTGCTTTTTCCCCAGGTCTCCAGGCCCCTGTGTGTTTCTTTTGCTTATCGACTGCCACCTGAGCTAGCCTCTGTTGCCCATCGTCGTCAGTTTCAGAGGGTGGATTTCTCAGTGTTGCTTTTTCCCCAGGTCTCTACGTGCTTTTGTGTGTGTGTGTGTGTGTGTGTGTGTGTGTGTGTTCCTGCTTAAGGATTGCCACCTGAGCTACCCACTGTTGCCCATCTTCGTCCGTTTCAGAGGGTAGATTTCTCAGTGTTGCCTTTTCGCCAGCTCTCCACGCCCTTGTGTCTCTTTTTTCTGCTTAAAAGTTGCCACCTGAGCTAGCCTCTGTTGCCCATGTTCGTCAGTTTCAGAGGGTAGATTTCTCCGTGTTGCTTTTTCCCCAGGTCTCCACGCCCCTGTGTGTTTCTTTTGCTTAACGATTGCCACCTGAGGTAGCCTCTGTTGCCCATGTTCGTCAGTTTCAGAGGTTTGATTTCTCAGTGTTGCTTTTTCCCCTGGTCTCCACGCACTTCCTTTTATTTTTCCTTAAAAATTGCCACCTGTGCTAGCCTGTGTTGCCCATCTTCGTCGGTTTCAGAGGGTAGATTTCTCACTGTTGCTTTTTTCCCAGGTCTGCACGCACTTGTGTTTTGTTTTTGCTTACACATTCCCACCTGGGCTAGCCTACGTAGCCCATCTTCTTCAGTTTCAGAGGGTACATTTCTCCGTGTTGCTTTCTACCCAGGTCTTCACGCCCCAGTGTTCTTTTGTTGCTGTTGTTGTTGTTGTTTTTTATTTTTTGTTTAATAATTGCCACCTGACCTAGCCTGTCTTGTCCATCTTCGTCAGTTTTAGAGGGTAGATTTCTCAGCGTTGCTTTCTACCCAGGTCTCTACGCGCTTGTGTGTGTGTGTGTGTGTGTGTGTGTGTTTTCTGCTTAAACATTGCCACCTGAGCTAGCCACTGTTGCCCATTTTCGTCAGTTTCAGAGGGTAGATTTCTCAGTGTTGATTTTTCCCCAGTTCTCCACGCCCTCGTGCTTTTTTTTTTATTTCCTTAAATGTCCGCGCCTGAGCTAGCTTCTTTTGCCCATCTTCGTCAGTTTCAGCGGGTAGACTCTCCGCCTGCCTTCGACAGACCCGCTGGGCTGGAAAGCTTTCCTCCTCCCGTCATCACGGTCCTTCTCGGATGACGTGCCTGGTTTCGGTTTGACCGTCCCCGCCCGCCCTGATTTTCTAAGTCCTCCCGGGAGCCCCGGGGGCGCTCCGGCCGCTCCGGGAAGCGGCGGCCTCCCGGCCGCACCGGCCCAGCCCGGCCCGGGCCGCCCCCTGGCCTCTCTGGGGGAACTCTCCTCGTCCCCTTCCCGGTGAGCGCCCGAGAAACCTTTTCCGGGTCCCCCTCCTGCGGCTGGGGCTGCGCCTTGGCGGCCGGGAGCCCGCGGGCGGACGCCCCGGGGTCGCACTGGGCCGGGAGGCTGGGTCCGAGGGGGCGCCGGGATGGGATCGGGCGGCCCGGCGGCCCGGCTGTGCTCCCCGGCGGGCCCGCGCTCCGGCTCCGTCCCGCTGAGGCGGTCGCCGGTCGCCGGGTGCCACCTGGCGGCCGCTTTTATATCGTCTCTTTCCTCCGGAGCTCCGGCGACGCGGGCCAAGGGACGGGACTCGGCCGCGGTGACTGAGGCAGAGTCCCGGGAGGCCGGCGTCGCTGGCGGGATCTGGCCCGGTGGCGCCGGGGCGTGAGCGCGACGCCCGCTCGCCGGAGATTGGAGGTGCAGGCTACTGAGGGAGGTGGCTGTCGCCGCGCCGCCCGGTGCCGGCCGGGGTGTGGGGCCTCCCGGACGGGTCGACCAGCAGCCGCCGGTGCCCCTCCGTCCCCGGGAGGGGGTGGGGGGCCGCCGCGGGGGAACGGGCGAGGGAGCTCGTCCCGTGCCCGGCCGTCGTCCCGAGGGCGGCCCGGTGGTCGGTCCTTCCGCATCGCCGATCCCCTTTCCGCGCCCCGCTCCGGAGGTGGGCGACCGGCCGGGGCCTTGCGGGGGAGGCCCGTGGAGGGCGCGACGGGCTCGGCCGCCAGGCTGGCCTTTTCCCCACTGGTCTTCCGAGTCGACCGGCTCTGGCGGTGGGGACCGGGCCCGGTCCTCGGATGCCGCCTCCTCCGTGGCAGTTTTTTGTCCAAGTCCCGCCCTGGAGAAGAGCGTGGACCGGCCCCGGGAGCCCTCGAGGGCGGGCCGGGGAGGGCGTCCCCGGCCCGGACGCGTGCCCGGGGTGGGTCCGGGCCGTCGGACCGGACTTCTCTCTCCGAGTTTCGTGGGTCGCGTCTTTGTCCGGAGGTGGGAGGGGGCCGGCCCGAGGCGTAGGTGGAGCCCCGGCTGAGGGACGGGAGCCACGGTCCCGCCCCGGGCCCGGTCGCCGGAGGCGCCTCTGCGGAATTCTTTTCTAAGTCCTGACCCGGCGACTCAGAGGGAGGGACTGACCGGTCCCGGCCTGCGCGGGCGGCCCGGGGAGGCTGTCCCCGGCTCCCCCTGCCGCCACGCTTCTGGGGTCGACCAGATGGCCCCGGGAGCTCCGGGCCTGGTGGCGATGGGGTCGTGCTTGGGGTCTGGTGGCCGTGGCCGTGATCCAGGGGTTCCCCTCGTGATCCGTGGGTGGGCCCCGTCTCCGGGCGCGGCGATTCTTGCCCCCGAATGGGTGGTTTTGTGAAGCCAGATAAGTGCTGACACGCTCTGCTCGGGTGACAGTCGCCCGAGAGCTTCCGGGTGCCTGGATGCGTGTGCGGGGAGGTCTCAGGGCTCTGGCCGAGAACCGGACGCCCGTTTCCACCCCCGCCGCTTGAGCCGCCCGCTGGGGCCTGCGCGCCGGCTCTTGTGCGTTCCAGGCGTCCCCACGACCGTGGTGCCACCTCCGGTCTCTGGTACCCGAGGGCGGCGGGGTTAGGGGCGCGGGGTCCTGTACCACGTGCACTCCCTGCCGTCGGCACCCGGGTGCGGTCGCGACTTACCCCATCCCGCCGGCTCCGTGCCAGTGCGTGTCAGGCGTTCTCGTCCTGGGGTCGTCGCCCGCGCTTGCTGGAGGAGGAGGGGCGGTCGGTGAGGCTGAAGCAGGCTCCTCCGCTCGCTGTCCTCACCGGCCTTCCCTTGCTCGGGGGTCCCTCGCGTTATGCTGCCGATCGATGTGGTGATGCTGTGCTCTCCCGGGCCGGGCCTAAGCCGTGCCAGACGAGGGACGGACGTTCATGGCGAACGGGACCGCTCTTCTCGCTCTTCCCGCGGGTCCCCTCGCCCGTTCTCCCCCGCTGCGAGTGGCGTGTGGGAGGCGGCAGGGGTGCGGAATCCGGCCCGACCTCGCTCCCCTGCCCCGTGCCTTGTGGCGTGGGCGGTGTCGGGGTCTCCGTGACGCGGCGGATGCTCCGCCTGTGCCTGTTAGCTGTGTCTCGAAGGCGGCCCTCCCCACGGTGGGGCGGGCCGTGTCGCCGCCGTGCCGCGCGCCTTTCCGGGCACGTGAGCGCATTCCCCCGGCCGTTGGCGGTGCCCCTGGAGCATTCCAGGTCGTCCCTCAGGCGCCCGAGGCCGAGTGGCGGTGTTGTTCCCTGTTCCCGTCGGCCTCCTCAGGTGACCGCTGCTGCGCTGGTGTGTCTGAGGAGCGGGGGGTCGAGTCGGTAAGGGAGGCGTGCCCGTCCCCCTCTGGGGGGATGGGTGCCTCGTCGCCCCCCACGGCGTGCCGTGTGGGGGCGGGCAGGCTCGGGCGCGTGCTCGCGTGTTCCCCTTGCTGGGGTTTCCACGCGGGTGTGGGAGTGATCGTGGCGGGCCGAGCCAGCGGCGTGGCGCTGGCCCTTTGGTTGGGAGGTGCTGCTTGATCGGCACCTTGGTCCCAGTCTCTGCCTCCCTCGGTCTCGGCCTGAGGGGAGGCACTGACTTGGGGGCCGCACAGGGGCCTTTTAGATCCCTAGCTGAGCCCAGTGTGGCCGGAGATGGCAAGCCCGGGGCAGCGCGGGCTCACGGCCCTGACCACGGACGCTCCGACTTGCTCTAGGCCTTACCTCTACCGCAGACCCCTCCTGCGTTGTGTGGCCACGGTGTCTGTAAGCGCCTTGGTGGGCCCGATGGCGGACGATGGGCGGGGGCGACACACCCTCGGTGAGAAAGCCTTCTCTAGCGATCCGAGAGGGTGCCTTGGGGTACCGGACCCCCCAGCCGCCGCCCCTCCTTTGCGCGTAGTAGCCACGGACGCCACCACCGTGGTGCTTGGGCAGAGATGCTCTTTGCCTACCGCGGCCGGTGCCTCCCACCTCCGAGTCGGGGGAGGGTCACGCCCGGCCGGGCCGTCGTCGGGCGCGGGGCCGTGCGTGTGCGCGAGCGTGCGCGTGGTTCTCCCGTCGCGCGCTGGGGCGGGGAGAGGTCCCGGCCCTGTCCGGGCTCCGCCCCGCCGCGAGCGGCTGGCTCTCCGCTCGCTCCCGTCCCGAGCCGCAGCCGGTGGTGGCGTGCGGGCATGGGTGGGGGCCGCCGCCGCTCTCGGGCGCGTTCCCTCGGGACTTGGGCCCCGGAGCAGACCAGACAGGCAGACGGGTGGCTGGGTGGACGGGGCGGCCCCCGGCGGCGGGGGCGCCTCACGTAGGCCCCGGCGGTGGGGCCGGGCCCGCGGGAGGCCGAAGGGTGGCTGAGGCCGGCCGGCGTCCCAGGCGTCGTGGGACCGCCCTCGCGTGTCGTTGGCGGTGGGACCCCGCGTGTGTTTTCCTGGTGGCCCGTCCGCGCCCGAGGCCGTCCCCGGGAGCCTTCCCGCGAGCCCACGCTCCCTCCGTCGAGGCGCGCGCCGCGCTCCCCGCTGCCCCCGGTGCTCCCCCGCCCGGGCAGACGCCTGGCCGCGCTGCCCACCGGCCGGGACCGAAGTGGGCCTCGCCGCGCGGGTGTCGCCTCCGGCCACCGAGGCCGGTGGTGGCCCCGGGCGAAGTGCTCTCGGCTCCGGTCGGGTGGGGCCCGCGCGCCAGGCGCCCGGCGCGGGACGCTGGCGCCGTGTGCGGGAGAGCCCTGGCCGTGGCGGGGCCGAGCCCCCGTGAGCTGCGCGCGGGGCGACGGGGCCAGTCGCCGTTCCGGGCGCCGCGGGACCGCCCCTGGTGCTGGAGGCCCCTGGCGGTGAGACCCCGTGTGTGCTCCGGCGGCCGACTTGCCTCGGGAGGTTCTGTCTTCCCTCCTTCGCCCCGAGCGCGTCTCTTGGTGGGCCGCGGCCCTTCCGCCGCCGCCTCTCCGGCGCCTCGGCCCTCGCCGCCGCCGGCCTTCTCCCGAGCCCTTCCCTGTCGTCGCCTGTTCTGGCTGCACGACCGGGGCCCCGCCCCGAGCGCGACTCGCTTCCCGGGGCCGCTGCGGCCTCCTCCGCGTCCGCCGCCGCCACCCGCGCGGCGGCGACGTTGCGTGCGGACGGGGGACCGTCTCCCGCGGCGCCCCTTTCTGGCGCGCGCGTGTCTGTCGCAGCGCGGGTCGGGTCCCGGCCAGCCATCGTGACCGGCCGCCGGCGCGCCGCGCCACCCCCGGGGGCGGGGGGTCGGGCCTCGGTCCGGCTCTCGGCCCGCGGGGGCGTGCGCGGGCCGTCCGGCCGGCCGGTGTCGACGCGACTGCCTGGTGCCCCGGCCCCGCTCACGCGCCGTCAATCGGGGCCGCCGCGAGGGGCGCCCCCGCCCCTCCACGCCGCCGCGCGCGCGTCCTCGTCGGTCGGGGGCGGGCGGCGGGGTCCG
>NW_025794084.1:4595-9629 GCF_021613505.1 Equus quagga | reverse complement strand
CGAGGCAGAGTCCCGGGAGGCCGGCGTCGCTGGCGGGATCTGGCCCGGTGGCGCCGGGGCGTGAGCGCGACGCCCGCTCGCCGGAGATTGGAGGTGCAGGCTACTGAGGGAGGTGGCTGTCGCCGCGCCGCCCGGTGCCGGCCGGGGTGTGGGGCCTCCCGGACGGGTCGACCAGCAGCCGCCGGTGCCCCTCCGTCCCCGGGAGGGGGTGGGGGGCCGCCGCGGGGGAACGGGCGAGGGAGCTCGTCCCGTGCCCGGCCGTCGTCCCGAGGGCGGCCCGGTGGTCGGGCCTTCCGCGTCGCCGATCCCCTTTCCGCGCCCCGCTCCGGAGGTGGGCGACCGGCCGGGGCCTTGCGGGGGAGGCCCGTGGAGGGCGCGACGGGCTCGGCCGCCGGGCTGGCCTTTTCCCCACTGGTCTTCCGAGTCGACCGGCTCTGGCGGTGGGGACCGGGCCCGGTCCTCGGATGCCGCCTCCTCCGTGGCAGTTTTTTGTCCAAGTCCCGCCCTGGAGAAGAGCGTGGACCGGCCCCGGGAGCCCTCGAGGGCGGGCCGGGGAGGGCGTCCCCGGCCCGGACGCGTGCCCGGGGTGGGTCCAGGCCGTCGGACCGGACTTCTCTCTCCGAGTTTCACGGGTCGCGTCTTTGTCCGGAGGTGGGAGGGGGCCGGCTCGAGGCGTAGGTGGAGCCCCGGCTGAGGGATGGGAGCCACAGTCCCACCCCGGGCCCGGTCGCCGGAGGCACCACTGCGGAATTCTTTTCTAAGTCCTGACCCGGCGACTCAGAGGGAGGGACTGACCGGTCCCGGCACGCGCGGGCGGCCCGGGGAGGCTGTCCCCGGCTCCCCCTGCCACCACGCTTCTGGGGTAGACCAGATGGCCCCGGGAGCTCCGGGCCTGGTGGCGATGGGGTCGTGCTTGGGGTCTGGTGGCCGTGGCCGTGATCCAGGGGTTCCCCTCGTGATCCGTGGGTGGGCCCCGTCTCCGGGCGCGGCGATTCTTGCCCCCGAATGGGTGGTTTTGTGCCGCCAGATAAGTGCTGACACGCTCTGCTCGGGTGACAGCCGTCCGAGAGCTTCCGGGTGCCTGGATGCGTGTGCTGGGAGGTCTCTGGGCTCTGGCCTAGAACCAGACGCCCGTTTCCACCCCCGCCGCTTGAGCCGCCCGCTGGGGCCTGCGCGCCGGCTCTTGTGCATTCCAGGCATCCCCACGACCGTGGTGCCACCTCCGGTCTCTGGTACCCGAGGGCGGCGGGGTTAGGGAGGCGGGGTCCTCTACCACATGCACTCCCTGCCGTCGGCACCCGGGTGCGGTCGCGACTTACACCATCCCGCCGGCTCCGTGCCAGTGCGTGTCAGGCGTTCTCGTCCTGGGGTCGTCGCCCGCGCTTGCTGGAGGAGGAGGGGGGTTGGTGAGGCTGAAGCAGGCTCCTCTGCTCGCTGTCCTCGCCGGCCTTCCCTTGCTCGGGGGTCCCTCGCGTTATGCTGCCAATCGATGTGGTGATGCTGTGCTCTCTCGGGCTGGGCCTAAGCCGTGCCAGACGAGGGACGGACGTTCATGGCAAACGGGACCGCTCTTCTCGCTCTGCCCGCGGGTCTCCTCGCCTGTTCTCCCCTGCTGCGAGTGGCGTGTGGGAGGCGGCAGGGGTGCGGAATCCGGCCCGACCTCGCTCCCCTGCCCCGTGCCTTGTGGCGTGGGCGGTGTCGGGGTCTCCGTGACGCGGCGGATGTTCTGCCTGTGCCTCTTGGCTGTGTCTCGCGGGCGGCCCTCCCCACTGTGGGGCGGGCCGTGTTGCCGCCACGCCGCGCCCCTTCCCGGGCGCGTGAGCGCGTTCCCCCAGCCATTGGCGGTGCCCCTGGAGCATTCCAGGTCGTCCCTCAGGCGCCCGAGGCCGAGTGGCGGTGTCGTTCCCTGTTCCCGTCGGCCTCCTCAGGTGACCGCTGTGCTGGTGTGTCTGAGGAGCAGGGGGTCAAGTCGGTAAGGGAGGCGTGCCCGTCCCCCTCTGGGGGGACGGGTGCCTCGTCGCCCCCCACGGTGTGCCGTGTGGGGGCGGGCAGACTCGGGCGCGTGCCCGCGTGTTCTCCTTGCTGGGGTTTCCACGCGGGTATGGGAGTGATCGTGGCGGGCCGAGCCAGTGGCGTGGTGCTGGCTCTTTGGTTGGGAGGTGCTGTTTGATCGGCACCTCTGTCCCAGTCTCTGCCTCCCTCGGTCTTGGCCTGAGGGGAGGCACTGACTTGGGGGCCGCACAGAGGCCTTTTAGATCCCTAGCTAAGCCCAGTGTGACCGGAGATGGCGAGCCCGGGGCAGCGCGGGCTCGCGGCCCTGGCCACGGACGCTCCGACTTGCTCTAGGCCTTACCTCTACCGCAGATCCCTCCTGCGTTGTGTGGCCATGGTGTCTGTAAGTGCCTTGGTGGGCCCGATGGCGGACGATGGGTGGGGGCGACACGCCCTCGGTGAGAAAGCCTTCTCTAGCGATCCGAGAGGGTGCCTTGGGGTACCGGAGCCCCCAGCCGCTGCCCCTCCTCTGTGTGTAGTAGCCACGGACGCCACCACTGTGGCGCGTGGGCAGAGCCGCTCTTTACCTACCGCGGCCGGCGCCTCCCCCCTCCGAGTCGGGGGAGGGTCACACCCGGCCGGGCCGTCGTCGGGCGTGGGGCCGCGCGTGTGCGCGAGCGTGCGCGTGGTTCTCCCGTCATGCGCTGGGGCGGGGAGAGGGCCCGGCCCTGTCTGGGCTCCGCCCCGCCGTGAGCGGCTGGCTCTCCGCTCGCTCCCGAGCCGCAGCCGGTGGTGGCGTGCGGGCATGGGTGGGGGCCGCCGCCCCTCTCAGTTGTGTTCCCTCGGGACGTGGGCCCCAGAGCAGACCAGACAGGCAGACGGGTGGCTGGGTGGACGGGGCGGCCCCCGGCGGCGGGGGCGCCTCACGTAGGCCCTGGCGGTGGGGCCGGGCCTGCAGGAGGCCGAAGGGTGGCTGAGGCCGGCCGGCGTCCCAGGCGTCGTGGGACTGCCCTTGCATGTTGTTGGCGGTGGGATCCTGCGTGTGTTTTCCTGGTGGCCGGTCCGCACCTGAGGCCATCCCTGGGAGCCTTCCCGCAAGCCCGTGCTCCCTCGTCGAGACGCGCGCCGCGCTCCCCGCTGCCCCCGGTGCTCCCCCGCCCAGGCAGACACCTGGCCGCACCGCCCACCGGCTGGGACCGAAATGGGCCTCGCTGTGTGGGTGTCGCCTCCGGCCACCGAGGCCGGTGGTGGCCCTGGGCGAAGTGCTCTCGGCTCCAGTTGGGTGGGGCCCGCTCGCCAGGCGCCCGGCGTGGGATGCTGGCGCCATGTGTGGGAGAGCCCTGGCCGTGGAGGTGGGTGGCAGGGCCGAGCCCCTGTGAGCTGCGCGCGGGGCGACGGGGCCAGTCGCCATTCCGGGCACGGCGGGACCACCCCTGGTGTTGGAGGCCCCTGGCAGTGAGACCCCGTGTGTGCTCCGGTGGCCGACTTGCCTCAGGAGGTTCTGTCTTCCCTCCTTCGCCCCGAGTGCGTCTCTCGGTGGGCCGTGGCCCTTCCTCCACTGCCACCGTCTCTCTGGCGCCTCGGCCATCGCCGCCGCCGGCCTTCTCCCGAGCCCTTCCCCGTCGTCGCCTGTTCTGGCTGCCCGACCAGGGCACCGCCCCAAGCGCGACTCGCTTCCCGGGGCTGCTGCGGCCTCCTCCGTGTCCGCCGCCGCCGCCCGTGCGATGGCGATGTTGCGTGCGGGCGGGGGACCGTCCCCCACAGCGCACCGTTCTGGCACGCGCCTGTCTGTCGCAGTGCGGGTTGGGTCCCGGCCAGCCATCGTGACTGGCCGCTGGCGTGCCACGCCACCCCCGGGGGCGGGGGGTCAGGCCTCGGTCCAGCTCTTGGCCTGCGGGGGCGTGCGCGGGCCGTCCGGCCGGCTGGTGTCGACGCGACTGCCTGGTGCCCCAGCCCTGCTCACGTGCCGTCAATCAGGGCCGCCGCAAGGGGCGCCCCTGCCCCTCCACGCCGCCACGCGTGCGTCCTCGTCGGCTGGGGCCGGGCGGTGGGGTCCGTCCATCCTTGCCCCGCCCCCGTGCCTCGGGGTGCCGCCGCCGCTGCCCCCTCAGCACGTGCGTGCACGCGCGTGTGCGCGGCCTCTCCCCGGCTCCCTCGCGCTCCTACCTGGTTGATCCTGCCAGTAGCATGTGCTTGTCTCAAAGATTAAGCCATGCATGTCTAAGTACGCACGGCCGGTACAGTGAAACTGTGAATGGCTCATTAAATCAGTTATGGTTTCTTTGGTCACTCGCTCCTCTCCTACTTGGATAACTGGGGTAATTCTAGAGCTAATACATGCCAACAGGCGCTGACCCCCTTTGCAGGGGGGATGCGTGCGTTTATCAGATCAAAACCAACCCGGTCAGCCTCATCCCGGCCCCGGCCGGGGGGCGGGCGCCGGCGGCTTTGGTGACTCTAGATAACCTCGGGCCGATCGCACGCCCCCCGTGGCGGCGACGACCCATTCGAATGTCTGCCCTATCAACTTTCAATGGTAGTTGCTGTGCCTACCATGGTGACCACGGGTGACAGGGAATCAGGGTTCAATTCCGGAGAGGGAGCCTGAGAAACGGCTACCACATCCAAGGAAGGCAGCAGGCGCGCAAATTACCCACTCCCGACCCGGGGAGGTAGTGACGAAAAATAACAATACAGGACTCTTTCGAGGCCCTGTAATTGGAATGAGTCCACTTTAAATCCTTTCGCGAGGATCCATTGGAGGGCAAGTCTGGTGCCAGCAGCCGCGGTAATTCCAGCTCCAATAGCGTATATTAAAGTTGCTGCAGTTAAAAAGCTCGTAGTTGGATCTTGGGAGCGGGCGGGCGGTCCGCCGCGAGGCGAGCCACCGCCCGTCCCCGCCCCTTGCCTCTCGGCGCCCCCTCGATGCTCTTAGCTGAGTGTCCCGCGGGGCCCGAAGCGTTTACTTTGAAAAAATTAGAGTGTTCAAAGCAGGCCCGAGCCGCCTGGATACCGCAGCTAGGAATAATGGAATAGGACCGC
>NW_025794084.1:2500-4495 GCF_021613505.1 Equus quagga | reverse complement strand
TCCACCCCCGCCGCTTGAGCCGCCCGCTGGGGCCTGCGCGCCGGCTCTTGTGCGTTCCAGGCGTCCCCACGACCGTGGTGCCACCTCCGGTCTCTGGTACCCGAGGGCGGCGGGGTTAGGGGCGCGGGGTCCTCTACCACGTGCACTCCCTGCCGTCGGCACCCGGGTGCGGTCGCGACTTACCCCATCCCGCCGGCTCCGTGCCAGTGCGTGTCAGGCGTTCTCGTCCTGGGGTCGTCGCCCGCGCTTGCTGGAGGAGGAGGGGGGGTCGGTGAGGCTGAAGCAGGCTCCTCCGCTCGCTGTCCTCGCCGGCCTTCCCTTGCTCGGGGGTCCCTCGCGTTATGCTGCCGATCGATGTGGTGATGCTGTGCTCTCCCGGGCCGGGCCTAAGCCGTGCCAGACGAGGGACGGACGTTCATGGCGAACGGGACCGCTCTTCTCGCTCTGCCCGCGGGTCCCCTCGCCCGTTCTCCCCCGCTGCGAGTGGCGTGTGGGAGGCGGCAGGGGTGCGGAATCCAGCCCGACCTCGCTCCCCTGCCCCGTGCCTTGTGGCGTGGGTGGTGTCGGGGTCTCCGTGACGCAGCGGGTGCTCCGCCTGTGCCTCTTGGCTGTGTCTCGTGGGCGGCCCTCCCCACGGTGGGGCGGGCCGTGTTGCCACCGCGCCGCGCGCCTTCCCAGGCGCGTGAGCGCGTTCCCCCGGCCGTTGGCGGTGCCCCTGGAGCATTCCAGGTCGTCCCTCAGGCACCCGAGGCCGAGTGGCGGTGTCGTTCCCTGTTCCCGTCGGCCTCCTCAGGTGACCGCTGCGCTGGTGTGTCTGAGGAGCGGGGGGTCGAGTCGGTAAGGGAGGCGTGCCCGTCCCCCTCTGGGGGGACGGGTGCCTCGTCGCCCCCCACGGCGTGCCGTGTGGGGGCGGGCAGGCTCGGGCGCGTGCCCGCGTGTTCCCCTTGCTGGGGTTTCCACGCGGGTGTGGGAGTGATCGTGGCGGGCCGAGCCAGCGGCGTGGCGCTGGCTCTTTGGTTGGGAGGTGCTGCTTGATCGGCACCTCTGTCCCAGTCTCTGCCTCCCTCGGTCTCGGCCTGAGGGGAGGCACTGACTTGGGGGCCGCACAGGGGCCTTTTAGATCCCCAGCTGAGCCCAGTGTGGCCGGAGATGGCGAGCCCGGGGCAGCGCGGGCTCGCGGCCCTGACCACGGACGCTCCGACTTGCTCTAGGCCTTACCTCTACCGCAGACCCCTCCTGCGTTGTGTGGCCACGGTGTCTGTAAGCGCCTTGGTGGGCCCGATGGCGGACGATGGGCGGGGGCGACACGCCCTCGGTGAGAAAGCCTTCTCTAGCGATCCGAGAGGGTGCCTTGGGGTACCGGACCCCCCAGCCGCCGCCCCTCCTTTGCGCGTAGTAGCCACGGACGCCACCACCGTGGTGTGTGGGCAGAGCTGCTCTTTGCCTACCGCGGCCGGCGCCTCCCCCCTCCGAGTCGGGGGAGGGTCACGCCCGGCCGGGCCGTCGTCGGGCGCGGGGCCGCGCGTGTGCGCGAGCGTGCGCGTGGTTCTCCCGTCGCACGCTGGGGCGGGGAGAGGGCCCGGCCCTGTCCGGGCTCCGCCCCGCCGCGAGCGGCTGGCTCTCCGCTCGCTCCCGTCCCGAGCCGCAGCCGGTGGTGGCGTGCGGGCATGGGTGGGGGCCGCCGCCGCTCTCGGGCGCGTTCCCTCGGGACTTGGGCCCCGGAGCAGACCAGACAGGCAGACGGGTGGCTGGGTGGACGGGGCGGCCCCCGGCGGCGGGGGCGCCTCACGTAGGCCCCGGCGGTGGGGCCGGGCCCGCGGGAGGCCGAAGGGTGGCTGAGGCCGGCCGGCGTCCCAGGCGTCGTGGGACCGCCCTCGCGTGTCGTTGGCGGTGGGATCCCGCGTGTGTTTTCCTGGTGGCCCGTCCGCGCCCGAGGCCGTCCCTGGGAGCCTTCCCGCGAGCCCGCGCTCCCTCCGTCGAGGCGCGCGCCGCGCT
>NW_025794083.1:0-7434 GCF_021613505.1 Equus quagga | reverse complement strand
CAGAGCGATACCTTAGGCCGGAGTCCAGTCTGCAGGAATAGAGCAAAACCTCAAATACCAGCAACAGGGCCAGACTCTAACGTCTACAAAGGTGCAAACATGATTCTCCCTACAATGACTCCCATTTTTCTTTTACCAAAGATAGTCACAGGTAAGGTAACTTCTTTGTATTAAAATTTGGCCTGATTATTTATATAAGGGAGAGTTTCTGAATTTTGGAGAGATCAGGTAGAGAGAAAAATGAAATAGTTTATCTTTGTTCACAAATGTATCTTACTAAAGAGAAAAGATTTCTTTAAATCTGTGGAAAACAAAACATTATACACCCCCCACCCCTCAGTTTATGCCGTCCCATGGAATTAATACTTGTCCTGCTTGAATCCAGCTTTTCCGTTAGTTTCCTCAACTCTGCCTGACGATTGAGGGGGACAGGGACAGGGATAATTCCAAGGTGGTATCAAGGTTTTCATTAAGGCTCGTATGATTTGCCCAGTGAAGTGGGTACTCCATCACTGGAAACTGGCAGATATACCCCACGTGGGAAAGACATTTTCAGACAGTTTCTTTGCCGCTGTGAGGGCATCGGCCTGGTGGTAGGGGAAGGCTCTACCCCATCTGGAGAACATAATCCAGGAACAAGAGCACGTTGACAACCCATATTAAGTCTCAGTTGAATGAAATCCAGCTGCAGATGCTCCAAGGGCTCAGCGGGAGGAGGTCTGAGGCCTCCAGGGCAGGAAGAGCTGTTTTTAATGCACTATAATGGGTGAAGGAATGCAAAAACTGAAAAATGGCGGTTTCCCAGGTCAGCAGGAAGAAACAAGAGGCCGTCTTGAACTTCCAGTAGACCTAACTGTTCATTGAACTTACAGCCAGTGTCTGCCCACCTTCATTTCTCTGATCCAGGAGCAGACTGCTGCCATGGTACAAGGACATCACAATGGCAAAAGTCTGGCCACGAGGGGCTCTTCTTTGCAGAGGCAGAATGGACTTCATCCACATGTGCCACTATCTTTATAGATTGTGCTGTTGCTGCCTTTGCATGAAAGTCAGCCAGGCTTTCTCCTGCTGCTCAGGCTCAGTCCTTTTAGTGTGAGCCTCAACTTTGCTGAAACTCAGTTTCGTTTTATGAGTTTCCTTTCTAAGAAGCATTTTTGCAAAAGCATCAGAGTAACTATCAATGGCAAAGGACTTCAAAATGGTGCATTACAATGCAACTGACAAATTTGGTTATTTCTGTGACATGCAACATTTTAAAATATTAACTAGAGTGGTGACTGATAATGTTATATCAAGACATATCAGATTTTTAGGAATTTCAGATAATTTATAGAATATTTATATACCTGTGCAAACACAACAAGAAGGCGGCTTAATGTTACTTCTTATTTCACAATGTTTCCTATAATATATATATTATTATTTCCTATATATATATTCCATGTCAAATAAGCCGAATTAGTTTAGCAAATCTTTTGGAATGTTCCAACTCAAAAAAGACGTCATTTAGCTTATGATTTGGGGAAGTCTATCAAAAAAAACTTTTGAAAAAGTATATAAAATACTTGGCCATAAATTTTACCCTTTTGGTGGACATGATTATAATGTGCTGTTTCTTTTCTCTTGACCCATCGCAGTCACAGATTTGCCTCATCGGATGACAGAGCTGGTGAAAGTGTTTCTGCTCAACGTGAGGAAGCCCCAGCCCAGCAGTGAGTGTCAGGCCAGCTTCCAGGTGTCTGGGGCTGCCTTTGCCATTCTCATTGGCTATGTAAACACTGACATATTTCTCACTATGTATGGGGCACTGTTTGAAGTGTTTTCCATACAGTGACTAAGTTACCATATATAAATCAATTTCTTCCTCAGCAAACTTTATGAGGTAGCCACTTTATCATTTCCTTGGGTGAGTTAACTCAAACTGTGAATACAGGTGATTTGCCAGAGGTCACCAAGCTAGGAAAGAACCAACCCAGGATCGTGACAAAACCCTACCCTCTCTGAGTCCATACTCATTGTCTGGTGCCAAATATTGAGTATCCCTCATATGTCATGCACTCTAGGCTCAAAACAGAGTTACTTTCCACACTAATGTAAGCTGTGCAGGCACTTGCCCACACATCCTCAAGCTCTCTGCTCCCAACCTGCTCAGACACACCCCTACCCTGGCAGTCCACCGGTGTCATCCCTTCTTAGGGTGCAGTGATGGTCTCTCTAGGATTTAGGTATAATAACTGTTTTCCTAAGTCTTCCTGTGCCTCCTCTGTGGCTGCACATGACTAGCGATCCCCTGCTGAGTCAATGACACTTGAGAGGCAAGTCCATCCTGACACTGGTTGGAATCCCTTAGGTACAGGCATCATCTCTGGAAAGGCTGTACAGACACCTTTACTGATCGTTTCCTCTCTGAGTGCCTGGGGGCCTAGTCACCTTATACATCCTCTGAGACATGAACCCCTACAAGGTCCACTCAAAATACAACAAGACGTCCACCATGGCCAGGGCCAGAGAAGGATCCCTAGAGGCCATCTGACACAGAGGGAGAAAGTGACCTTTGTCAATGGAGGCAGAGCAACAGAACTGTAAGTGGTCAGAATGAAGAGAAAAAGCAGGGTCCACTGTCATACAGTGGAAACGACACAAGGGAACATCACTGGGCAGGAGCATCAGCAATCAGTTACCCATCTGTAGGCAAATGGCCCATGGATATTCAGCACAATTACTAGCAACAAGAAGACTGAGAAGATGTCTCTATTCTGGTATTGCTTTCACATTAAGCCACTGAGAGCTCTGTGGAGAACAAACATTTAGAAGCAGCATTTCCAGGAATCAGTAGTTCACTCAAGTTGGTTATGTCTGTAAACTGGAGCTCCCTCTCCTAACTCATTCCCACCGCAACTAAGTGCTCACCTCACCAAGAACGCTGGTGGTTCTACTTGTCCACAGAGAACTAGGGAAGATGTGTGTCCAATTCTGCCTCCCACGCTGCTCGTCTGCAGGAGCCTGACTCCTGGGGATCTCTGCCTGGAGACTACTGACGTGAGGAACATTTAGGTTTTCGCTATTAGGAATGAATAAGACAATGTAATGAAAAAAAGTTTGTAGCTGCATAGGAAGTTAAGAAAAACATACCAGAACAAAAAAAGTTCAAAAGTTATATATTTAGTACTATTATCCCAGAATATATGTAGAAAATTTGACACAATTACAAAAATAACTTAATTTTATAACCAATCCTCCATTAATGAAACATAAAACAGAACAGCACTTTCTGAGTTTGTGGGTGGCATCCCACATAAAGTACAGAAGACTGGCACAGATGTTAGCTCAGGTACAATCTTTATCCCACAAAAATGTCAAAGACCTAAACACTGGGTAATCACATATAAAAATGGAAAGAAACTAAACATACTGCATTTATCATTTAGAGAGCAGTCAGATGTAAGAGAAAACGCTCACAAATTGCCAGATACATTCACAAATGCTGCTTTCAATCATGGAAATATCCAGAAAGATGAAGTGGAAGATTACTGCAGCCTTGCAACAATGCAACCAGGGAAGGAAGTTTCCTGCATTTGTGGCTGCAGCATTAAATCTGTGAGGGTGGAGGCAGGAAACCGATCCACTAGTAGAGAACAAGATACTCCCTACAGAATTCATGTCATTAGGAGAAGCATTGGAGATGAAGGGGGGGTCAAGGATGAGAGAAGGTCACTATGTGTGACAGCATGAACAAGTGGCCTGATTCACCAAAGAGCTTCAGGAAAATGCAAGGAATTGTGTGAACCTGCAAACGAAAGAGGATCAATGATTGGGGAGCTTGTGGAAAAGTCTGTGGAACCTACTGCTTAGGAGGGAACTGACGTCAAACATGGTGCTTGACTGGGGGCTGTTCCAGATGGGCAGAGCCAGGAGTCAGAAAAGTGTGCTGTGACACAGGCCCCTAGGTTCCCACACACCTCTGTCTCCTGATGGGACAGGAGAACTGAGAATCATGGCTTCTCCACTTCCGCTTTCCAAACCTCATGTGTCTTCCTCTGCTCGGGCACTTTAACTCAGAGCCACAAACAGAAGGACTCTGGGATACATGGTTTCCCACCTTCCCCAAAGTGACAGCACAGTTCAGTAGAAGCATCTGGACACCAGCTCCATCTTCATGCCACAACTCTCTCTTCTGAACTCAAAGCATCGTGACAATTTCCAACCAAGATCAAGGACAATGAGCAGAGTCCAATTATGAACATAACCAGATGGCACTTTCCAGATCTTTCCCCAATTACTAATGTCTGTGAGAAACAGAGATGTGGTACCCACTAGCAACAAACAAGTGTAGAGACACATCTTTCAATAATAAAGACTACAAGGGAAGGTGGATATGGAGTTGGAAGATTCCAGTATTTGCCACAGTGGACCAGAAAAGAAATTTCAACAATACAGGTCTCACATCATCACCACATAGTAGGATCATAATGGAAAGAATCAAAACTTTTTATCTAAAATTATATCAAGTTGCACACAGAAAAAAAAAAAAAGCAAAAACACTTATTACCCCTGGGTCCAAAAGATGTTGTACTAGAAAGGAGACAAGTGTTAGAGTAAGTGTACAATTATTTATAGTCTGAGATAAAATATATGTCTTTATATTGAGAGTTTCTCTCCAGTGTGTGTTCTTACATGTGCGCGCAGGGACCCAAGGTGACGGAAACCTTTCCCACAGTGCTGACACACATAGGGTGTCTCCTCACTGTGCGTTCTCATGTGTCCTCGCAGAGAGACAAGATGCCTGAAAGCTTTCCCACAGTCCTGACATTCATAGGGCTTCTCCCCACTGTGTGTTCGCTCATGTCCTCGCAGGGACGAGAGGTACTTAAAGGCTTTCCCACAATGCTGACACTCATAAGGCTTCTCCTCACTGTGCATTCTCACATGCTCTCGAAGGGATGAGGAACAAATGAAGGCTTTCCCACATTCCGTACATTCATAGGGTTTCACTCCACTGTGCGTTTTCACGTGTTTTTTACAGTATTTAGGACAACTGAAGGCTTTCCCGCATAGATTACAGACGAAAGGTTTCTCTCCAGTGTGCTTTCTCATGTGTCCTCGCAGGCATTTGAGATACCTGAAGGCCTTCCCACACTGCCTGCATTCATAGGGTTTGTCTCCACTGTGCGTTCTCGTGTGTTCTCGAAGGTATGAGTACCAACGGAAAGCTTTCCCGCAGTGCTCACACTCATAGGGCTTCTCTCCAGTGTGCAGTCGCACATGCTCTCTAAAGTATGAGGGGCGACTGAAGGCCTTCCCACACTCCTGACATTGATAGGGTTTCTCTCCAGTGTGCGTTCTCATGTGTCGTGTCAGGTAGGAGTAATATATAAAGGCTTTCCCACACACTTTACATGTGTGGCTTTTTTCTCCAGTGTGAACTCTCAGATGTCCCCAGAAAGATGAGGCACAAGTGTAAACTTTCCCACATTCATTACACTCGAAAGATTTTTTACCACGGAGACTCTTCACATGTCTCTTAGATGCTCTCCCAGTATCCTGACGTCCTTTACAGGGCTTCTCTACAATGTCTGTTTCCACAGGAGTGCTTAGGCACGAGACACAACTGCAGGCCCGCCCACATTCCTCACATGGATGAGGTTTGTGTCCAGTGTGAGGTCTTTGCCGATTCTTAAGGAGAGAACAATCCCTGAGAGCTTTTCCACACTTCGTGCATTCACCAGGTTTAACTCCAGCTGGACACCTCTCATGCACAGGAAGGTCTGTAATCTGCTTTAGGGTTTCTCCACAGAGATCACCTTCATTACATCCATGGAGACTCTCCAGCAAATGGCTCCTGTTCAAAATGGGAGGCACACTGTGAGGGATTGATTATAAGTGATTTCTTTATTAATGACTTTACTTACAGTTGATTATTTTGAGTATTTCTCATTTTCAGTGAATGGGTATGTTCTCAGTATTGTCTGTATTTTAACAAAGTAAAACAAGCTCAATGCTCAGGCTGACAACTCAAATATAGCCATAGCTTTCAGTATCTTACGCATGGGGTTTCCTGATTATTGTTTCACGAGACGCTCCATATCTACATCACATTGATGAAAATCTTATCTTGTGAAAATTCTCTGGGGACACAACTTTTTAGCTAGGTTTCCAATTTTTCTGTAACTTCAAGTCAGTCTAACTGTCTCCTCCAATCCCTTCCTCCTGCGGGAATGCCACTCACCTCAAACAACTCTCCTGGGTTTGGCACTGATCTTCAATGCTATGAAATGCCCAGTTTTCTCCAAAAACAGACCAGGGATCACTTCTTGTGAACATTACTATTTTCTCTTTACTGAATATTTTATTCTTGAAAACATCCTGCTGAGGACTTGATCCGTTGGTTTTAACTTGAGTGCAACAATCTGCAAGAATTGGTAAAATAATTTAATTTCTTGGGAAAGAAATGGTGGGATAAAGGCAAAAAATAAGAGCATACGTGGATTTCTTTTCATACGCTCATCCAAAAATATGAACAAATGTTACAAGGAAAAATGGAGATGAGAAAAAAGAGCAACAGTAAGGACCTCAGCTACCTGGGACCTTGGCAGAGTAGGGAAATGAGTCAAAATGGCGGACTGTACACTAAGAAATACCTCAAAACAATTGGAGAGGGATGTGGAGATTAAATATCAGAAAAGCAAAGTACGAAGGAATTGGGCAAAGGCAGACCCCCAAATGCTCCCTTAGTAAGAGGAGATACAGAAGGTCTTCCCAGGGGGCGAGGAGCGATGAAAAGTCAGCAGGGAAGCCCAGTAAGTGATAAACGTCACCCGTCTCAAACAGTGACAGAGTCACATTTCTAATGGACGTGTCCAAACATCATTCCCTCCTCCAGAGCCTGTTCCTCCCGAGGGTGGCTGCTTTCCTGGTGTGTGCAGGCACACGGACCCAGATGGAGCCTGTGTCTACTGCCCCAGCTGCCATGGGAGATGGATGGCGTGTGCGGCTGCTGACAGCTCATGGGAAAGAGCTAACCGTGAGGGAGGACGGAGGGGAACAAACAGCCCATGAGACGGGGCCATACTTTGGTCTTCAAAGCCAGTGAGGATGGATGAGTGTGGGGCTAGTTACAGCAAAACCACCATGTCACCTGTGTATTAACCAGTGTAACTGGCACAGGGGTGGAAACCATAAAGCTGCCCTCACTGCCCCAAAGGGACACTGGAGCTGATGCTCACACCTAGAAAATTAGGGGGACTTTTGTTCAAAAGAAATAAAAAGTCCATTTAATCCATGAAACTTTGTTTTTCTGGAAAAGCTATTTGACTGTGGGTGATTCCATGGAGGCTTGGACTGTGTCTCTCTTTTTTCAAACATATTCCCCTTTCTTGGCCCCAATAAGAAAGGACAAGTGCAAGAAACACCTGTTCCCTCCCAGACTCAGTGAAG
>NW_025794082.1:0-10823 GCF_021613505.1 Equus quagga | reverse complement strand
CGTCACGACAAAGTACCAAGTAACCAGAACGTCCAAAATAACGACAGCGCACAAAGTACCGACAGGGCAGAACGTAACCACAACGCAGGATGTAGCGCTAACACACACCGTAAGGTAGGAGCCGGTCACATAAACGCCAACAGTGCAGCAGACAGCAGGTGCACTGAGGATGCGGCCAGCGGACACACGGACACCCGGCACCTCCGCCTTCTCCTGCAGGAAGGGCCAAGGCTGTGGTGGGTGCTGAGTCGCCTGGGCCCACGCTGGGTGCTGCGGGCACGGAGCCTGGGGGAGGCGCTGCCTCCTGAAGCCCAGACGGCTTCTGGGAGAATCTCTCAGGAAGAACCCACCGTGGACGCACCTAGAGCAGCATGGCAGGACTGCGGGGCCCGGCCCGGCCCACACCCACACCCACACCCATAGGAACCAAAATGCCGGAGGATGTGAGGCGGGTGGGAATATGGCGTCCCTGAGGGTCCCCCTCCCGCCCCTGCGAGGCCTTTGGAGCAGACGGGCGCAGAGAGCGTGTGGCTCTGCTGCGGGTGGCAGGACACAGGACAGGCATGTGTGGGCCACACAACCCCGTCTTCTGTGACACAAGCCTCTGGCACTGGCCAGCCTCCAGACACCCCTCCCAGGCCTTCCTCCCTCCCGGCCAGAGAGAAGCTGGCCCGGGTGGCCCCACTGCATGGAGGGGGCAGCGCCTCACGCACTCCAGACGCCCCCTGGGGCCCGCTCACCCTAACCCTTGGCCCTTGGCCCTTGGCCCCCAGCCACCTGGGCTGCGTCCTGGCCCACAGGGCATAGTCTTCCCTGCAGATCAGTGTGCTCACTGGCTCCCCGCTCCGCTTCCACCTTCTAACCCCGACCCCGAGAGGAAGAAGGGGGTTTCATCTGTCACTGCTTCTCCCTCCTCCTTCGGGCATCCTCCCTCCCTCCTCCCACCGAAGTTTATGAGTGTCCACTGCAAGCCCGGCACAGGGGCCACACACATGGACAGCGGGCCAGCCCTGTGCGCATGGAGAGCTCAGCCCCACACACAGTGGGGAGTTGGTGCTGCAGAAAAAAGCAAACCCACAAACACAGGAGTCCCGAGAATAAGCCCTGGCAGCCCCGAGCAGCCCCACGCGGCGGGAGGCCCTGGGCTTCAGAACACACCCCGTCCTGGACCAGGCCCCACTCGGCCGCCCGCCCGGGTCGAGCTGTGTCCCCCCAGATGTCCCAGGACCCCAGCGATGCCTCCCCAGCCCGCAGCTCTCCCAGCCACCTGACAGGTGGATGTGGCCTGTCCGTCCCGGCCCCTGGGGACAAAGATGCCCAGGAAACGACCCTGGTGGTCACCAGGCTTGGTGTCAGATGGTCTGTGGGTTTGGACAGATACGTAATGATGTGTGTCCACTGTTATGGGTCGTGCAGAGGAGTTTCACTGCCCTGAAGCCCCTGTGCTCCGTCTGTCCATCTGTCCCCATCCATCCCCCTGGGACACTGGTCCTGTCACTGTCCCCTAGCTCATCCCTTCCAGCGGGTCCCCTGTGGGATCACACAGGATGGAGGCTTTGTCTCCCGTCCATCATCCTCACAGCCTCACTCGTGTCTCAGAGTCCTGCAAGGCGCCCCTCTCCTGTTCCTCCTCTGCCTTCCCCGTCCCTCGGCCCTATTGCATCCTCCTCCCCCACTACCCCAACGTCCGCCAGGACCTGGGTCAGCCTCCAAACAGACAGACCGGGCCACGTGCGACAGCGAGAGGCAACAGTAAGATCAGGGGCCACGTGACCCACGGCGGGTGTGGGCCCTGGGGCAGGAGTCCTGCAAGCTGTTTAGACCCAGAGCCACACGCAGGACGGCCCCCCAGCACCACTTGAGCTCCCAGGGTGGAGCAGACTTCTATGCTGAGGGCACGGGCCTCGATGGGGCTGTCCCCGAGCAGCAGTGGCTCCCCACGCCTCCCCGGCCAGCACAGTCCTGGCGCTCACTGGGCATCGGGCTTCCACGCACGACGGGCCGCACCTGCTCATTCACTCTGCTTCCCTCCTTCCCTGTGAACCTTTGGGAAGAGATGCCCTCAGTGCAGCCTGCGAAAGTGGTGGGTGCTCCCCTGCAGGCCCACAGCCCCCGCAAGTTGGCCTTACAGCTGGTCCCACGAGGCGGCAGTGTGGACGTGCCACCTGAGAGCCGGGCTGGGCTGAGGGGGCGGCCGCGCGTCCCCATGCCAGCACTGACTGGAGGGTGCTGGCGCATCAGTGCCCCCTCATGGCTCCTGGAGCGCCCCTGCCATGACACACGGGGCCAGCGGGCCGGGGTGAGAGCCCAGGAGCGGCAGACAAGCAGTGGTGCTGAGCAGTGACAGAACCGCCCAGCACAGGTTCACAAGCTCGGAGGACGCGCTCAGCTCTGAATCCGGGTGGCTGGTTATGCGGCACAGCTCAAGCTGCCCGGTGCAGCACCCAACAGTGAGAGCCCACAGCAGAGGAGGTAGACGGGGAACCAGCAGAAACCCAGCAAACTGGTCAGGTCCCCACTGTGGAGTCGCCAGGTCAGGTGAAACAACCACTGCAATCCCGCTTCCCCAGTTTCTGTTGGAAACTCTGCAGCTGGTGCCAGGACATACGTGCCAAGTCCAGTAGTGACGGCTGGATAAAAACTGACCTAACTTCTTCAACTAAAACACGGCTAGGGGCCGGCCCCGTGGCACAGTGGTTAGGGCTTTGCATGCTTCCCCTTCAGCGGCCTGGGGTTTGCAGGTTCAGATCCTGGGTGTGGACCTAGACCACTCAGCAGCCATGCTGACAGTGTGTGTATGTAGAGGCGTCGCACATACGAAACAGAGGAAGGTGGGCACGGATGTTAGCTCAGGGCCAATCTTTCCCAGCAAAAAAAAAAAAAAAAAAAAAAGTTACAAACCAGAAATCTTAATACAAATAGAAAAAGAAAACTTTTCCTAATTTGTCCATTCCTCAATAAACTTTGGGGAAATATTAACAGTTCTTCAAACTCTCAAAGGTCATTTACGAGAGAGGGAGGGAGACAGAGAGAGAAACTAGTAGGCATGGAGCAGTCTTGGGATGGGGAGGGAGGCAACCGCGGGCCTGGACTGGCCGCCGAACTGAGGCCACTTCCCAGCTGGAGAACTTCAGCCCCACCGTGTGACGACTCTGACAGCCACACCCCGTGGGAGCACTTGCTCAGGAACGTGGTCCCTCAGCACCTGGACAGACAACACATCCCTGATTTTCTGACCGTGTGGGAGCAGCCCAGGCCCCTGTGGTCCCAACGCCCGAGCCACGGGCCGGTCTGAAGACACGGTCATGAGAAGCAGAGGGAGCCTGCTGCCGTAGGGGTAGCGGGCAGCGGCTCTCTGGGAACACGCTTGTGAAAAACCTCCACGTGCACAGCGCCTGCAGCTCGGGGCCAGGGGCCCAGGCTGGGCACCTCTGAGGCCTGGCCTCCTTCCCAGGGGTAAGTTCCTGGGTGGCAACATGGACAAGACTCCTCCCAACTCCATGCTCGTCCTGTAATTCTCGAAGCTCGGAGCCAACCGTTGCCCAGAATACTAAGAGATGATTTATTTCCTGTAATTGACTGTAAATAAAATAAAACAGCTATTCCCAAAAACCGGCACAGAGGCCCGTCTAGGGTGCACCGTGTTCAGTCAACTGCCTGTGGGGAGGAAGAGGCACCACAGGCCGGCCCACGGCCCCGGCTCTGGTCGCATCTCCCGGCTCCCTGGCTCCTGAAAAGGACAAGGTGGCCAGGCCACAGGCTCTGCAAGGCCAGCTGGAGTATGCGAGGAGCGAGGGGATGTCCTCATTCCTGCACGGCTCCGAGCACTCATTACAGCGCCCACGATGGCTTTCTGCTGGACCGACGTGCTTTATGAAGTCTGGTCCTGAGTTTCCAAGTTTATCTTCCAAAAACGATTTCTGAATTGCACTGTGATGAGAGAATGCTGTCTGCAGATAGGAAGCTCTTTTTGTTTGTTTTTGTGAGGAAGATTAGCCCTGGGCTAATATCCATTGCCAATCTTTCTTTTTTTTCCCTTGAGGAAGATTGGCCCTGAGCCCATCCGGGCCACCAAAGTAGAACATGAGGAAATTTAACCAGTAGGCCATGGGGCCGGCCACCAGGACAGGAAGTTTTTGACATTTGTTCAGACTTGCTCTCTGTGGTCTAGGATGCGACACCCAGGACAATACCTTCCAAAAATGAAGGTGAGACCTCTGCTTGCAGACAAAATGGAGGGATGGAGACCAGAATTACTGCCCGGGCTAAACTTCATAAGGCACTTTATGGAGGAAATGATAGCAATCTTGCACACACTCCTGCAGAAAACAGAGGAGGGGACATGATTCCCAACTCATTTCACGAGGCCAGTGCTACCACAATCCCAAAGCCAAAGACATGGAAACAAGAAACCAGGCGGATGTCCCCCTGACCGCACACAGATCTCACAAAGACGTCAGCAGTCAGAACCCAGCAGCACACGAAAGAGACTATTAACTGTGATCAAGTGGTTTTATCCGAGGAAGCGAGGCAGGTTTAACACCCAAAACCAACCCACAAAACGCCACATCACCGGCCACAAGATTAGAAGGAACGTGATTTTTCATGTTAAGAGTTCTCAACAACCTAGGACGATCACGTAACCTCCTCAAGCTGGTGAAGAGCGTCTATAGAAAAACTCATAACCAATACCATCCTTGACGAAGACTAGGTGGTCTCTACCCAAGACGGGACACAGGGAGGCTGTCTGCTCTCGGCATGTCCACGATCCCAGCCACAGCGCTCAGGCAAGAAAAAGAAGTTACAGGGGCTGGCCTGGTGGCATAGTGGTTAAGTTCGCACGTTCCACTTCAGCAGCCTGGGCTTCACTGGTTTGGATCCTGGGTATGGACCTATGCATTTTTCATCAAGCCATGCTGTGGAGGCATCCCAGATAGAAAATAAAGGACAATGGGCACAGACGTTAGCACAGGGCCAATCTTCCTCAGCAAAAAAACAGAAAAAGAAAAAAGAAGTTCCAGGCATACAGACTGGGAGAGAAGCAGTAAGAGAGTTTTTATTCCCGTATGTGGAAAATCCTTGTGCATCTCTGACTGACTACTAGAACTAACATGTGAGGTCTACAAGTTCACAGGGTACAAGACTAAAAAGATAAATCAGTAGTGCTTCTAGAACTAAGAAGACAATTCCACTCACAGTAGCATAGAACAGAACAGCACACTCCTGGAAGGCTGCCCAGCAAAGAGAACACACTGCTGAGAAAAACGACAGACTCAAAAACGAGTCGCTCCTGCTTAAGGCCTAGAGGAGCAGGGCTGCTTCCAAGGATAAACGGGTCGGGTCGAGACAATGGCTATCGAAACCTCAGCAGGCTTTACGTAAAGCTGGACAGGAGGATCCCAAAAAGCGCATGGAATGCAGAGACCCTCCACCTCAGGAATCCACCCGAGAGAAAGGGAAACGCAGGTCCTCACGCAGACTCACTCACGAGGGCCCCCGGCAGGATTAACAGACAGCTCAAAACGGGAAACGAGCCCAGGTCCGTTCACAGGGAGACAAGTGCGGCAGCGCCACCCATGGACCCGCCCAGGCAAGAAGGAAAGACAGACTGAACCCTGAAAGTTGGGGAGCCTCACAGTCTGCCACTTAGATGGGAACGCAGCTGGCACGGACCCGCTCGTCAGTGCAGAAGACGTCGCTGAAGGATGTGGAACAGCCGACACTGGCTGTGCAGGGAAACGGGGGGCGCCAGACGGGAGCAGGCGAGTCCTGAGAGCAGAGCAGCCTTCCTCGTCCTTTGGGTCCTAAACGGGAAAGCACTCCATCTTCAAATATCAGCCACCTAACTTCTGAAGGCCAGGAGACAATACCAAACCCGCGGGGGCTGCACTGAGGGTCTCTGCACATCGTGGACACAGGGGCCCACCCTGCACCAGATGAGCTCCCTGACCAGGCAGGTGCTCCACAGCAGGACAGGCGGCTAACGTTCAGCCATCGTCCGTGGCTGCTGGAGAGGCAGGTGCCTCGGCCCAGGCGTCCGCCTCAGGGAAGCCCCAGAGCCCTGTGGCGGCAGGCCTGATGAGGAGCCCGACAGCCAGCGTCCCCCCGCAGAAGGCTAAGGGACGGCAGAGACACCGATGCAAATACAGCCTCTGGGAAGCAAAGTCAACTATCTGCAACAGTAAATTGACAGTGTCCAGTAATTTCAACCCTGCATGTATGTCCTGTAGAGTTACGAAGGACTGCCTTAAACATGCATGATTCACACATGCCAAGACACGAGGATGGCCCCACGGTGGACCAGGGACCTTCAAACATCACCTCCCGATGGGGCCCCTACACCCCACCTCCCAACGGGCCCCGACATCCCTGCCCCCACCTCCGGACGCTGCTCCGCACCCATCTGTGGACACAGCCCCGCACCCACCTCCGGATGGAGCCACCGCACCCACCTCCTTCCGCACCCAGCTGCACTCCGCTCAGCCGGGCTGGCCCAGGCCGGTCCTGTGCTCCCTGGCGGCTGCTCCAGTGGCCCCTGCCCAAGTCTCAAGCACCCGCACCGCCCTCGCACCTTCCTCCCGCCAAGCTTGCAGGGCCGCCCCTCCCTCTCCTGCCCGCTGCCCCACATCGCGCACACCTACGTCCTCACTGTCTCCCTCCCAGCTGGCCTAACCCAGGAGTTCATTCCTCCTCCCAGGAGCATTGAGGCCGCACTGACCACTAGCGCGCGGGTCATAGGAAAGGCTCAGGCCCCTTCCTCCCAGATCCTGAGGCGCAGCGCTGGAAGCAGACAGGGAGGCGAGGAGGGAGGACAGGGCGGCGACCAGGCTTGTACCATGGGAGCTTGGAGTCCGTGAGGGCGGCTCCTCGTCCCCAGTTCTCCCCCCGCTTCCAGGAGAAGGTCCATGCTCATGGCTGGGCTCAGGGCCCTCACACAGGGGCACACAGACCACCTCACAGCCCTTAGAGCACTGACTTTGCATTCCTGTAAAATCAACAAATCACAGAAAGCTGGAAGGGAGGAGGCCTGGAACAGACTTGCCCTCAGGAGGAACCAACCAGACCCCGGGAACACGTTAGGGGTGCAAATGCCACACACCACCCCAGACCCCAAAACTGAAACTCTGGAAGGGGCTCAACCAGCTGTTTTCACAGCCTTCCCATCCAGCCATCCTCAGGGCCCTCCCATCGGGCTGTCCTAACAAGCCCTCACATCTGTCCATTTGTCCTCATGGCCCTCCATCCATCCGTCCAACTGTCCTCAGGGCCCTCCAGGGGATTCTGACACTGTCCCAGGTGGCGAGCTGCTGCCAGGTCCTGGGGTGGCCACGAGGACCTCATCAAGCGCCCCGAGGACCTCACATGCTCACAACACAGCACAAGACCCTACAGCTCTCTCTGCTGGGACCTTTTCCAAGAATGCGCTGCTTCTATACACTAACAACGAACTAGCAGAGAGAGAACTCAAGAATACAACCCCATTGACAATCGCAACAAAAAGCATAAAATACCTACGAATAAATTTAACCAAGGAGGTGAAAGACTGTACACTGAATAGCCTAACACATTGTTGAAAGAAACCGAAAGTGACAGAAAGAGATGGAAAGAGATTCCGTGCTCATGGATTGGAAGAATAAACATGGTTAAAATGTCCATACTACCCAAAGCAATCTACAGATTCAGTGCAATCCCAATGAGAATCCCAATGGCATTCTTCACAGAAACAGAATAAAGGACCTTAAAATTCACATGGAACAAAAGACCCCAAATATTCAAAACAATCCTGAGAAAAAAGAAGAGAGCTGGAGGCATGACAATCCCTGACTTCAAAATCTACTACCAAGCTATTGTGATCAAAACAGCATGGTACTGTCACAAAACACACAAAGAGATCAATGGAATAGAACTGACAGCCCAGAAATAAAACTGCACACCTAGGGACAAGTAATCTCTGACAGGGGAGCTGAGAACACGGAGAAAGGAGAGTCTCTTCAATAAACGGTGCTGGGAAATCTGGACAGCCACACGCAAAAGAATGCAAGTAGACCATTATCTTTTGCCATAAATTAACTCAAAATGGATCAAAGACTTGAAGGTAAGACCTGAAACAACAAAACTCCTAGAAGAAAACAGAGGCAGCAGACTCTTTGACATCGGTCTTAGCAGCATCCTTTTGAATATCATGTCTCTTCAGGCAAGAGAAACAAAAGAAACAATAACCAAATGGGACTACATCAGACTAAAGAGCTTCTGCAAGGCAAAGGAAACCATGAACAAAACGAAAAGACAACCCACTGACTGGAAGAAAATATTTGCAAATCATATATCTGACAAGGGGTTAATCTCTAAAATAAATAAAGAACTCCCAAAACTGAACTACAAAAAAACAAACCAACCTGATCAAAAGATGGGCAGAGGATCTGAACAGAGATTTCTCCAAAGATATACAGATGCCAACAGGCACATGAAAAGATGCTCATCATCACTAATCATCAGGGAAATGCAAATCAAAACTACAATGAGATATCACCTTACACCCGTCAGAATGGCTATAATTAACAAGACGAGAAATAACCAATGTTGGAGAGCATGTGGAGAAAAGGGAACCCTCATCCACTGCTGGTGGGAATGCAAACTGGAGCAGCCACTATGGAAAACAGTATGGAGATTTCTCAAAAAATTAAAAATAGAAATACCGTATGATCCAGCCATCCCACTACAGGGTGTCTGTCCAAAGAACTTGAAATCAGCAATTCAAACAGAGCCATGCACCCCTATGTTCATCGCAGCATTATTCACAATAGTCAAGATGTGGAAGCAAGCCAAGTGCCCATTGACCCATGACTGGATAAAGAAGATGTGGTGTAGATGTACAATGGAATACTACTCAGCCATAAAAAAGACAAAATCGTCCCATTCTCAACAACACGGATGGACCTTGGGGGTGTTACGTTAAGCGAAATAAGTCAGACAGAGGAAAACAAACACCATATGACTTCACTCATATGTAGACAAAGAGAACAGAAGAGTGGTTAGCAGAGGGGAAGGCGGTGATGTATGGTGATGGATAAAAGCTAGACTATTGGTGGTGAGCGCGATGCCATCTACACAGAAACTGAAATACAATAATGTACACCTGAAGTTACACAATGTTGTAACCCCAACAAAATAACTCTAAAAAAAAGAAATACATAAAAAACGCTCTTGAAAGGTTCTGAAAGCCCCTGTTAGTCTGGCCCCAACCTGAGCCCTTCCCACAGTATTGCCTAGATTACTGATAAAATTGATGTAAAAACCAGTAAAACAAACTTAAATCTTAGGCAGTCATATCAGAAAACGAGGGCAGAGCGAGGGGAGTGTCCAGTTTTATCTAAAGGAAACGGTCTCTAAAATCCTTGAAAGACACACTTGCTGAAAGAGGTGGTATCTGAGTCACTGCTGAATCGGACCTCTGACTGCCCCAGCGCCCACAGCACCTGGGTCTCTGCTGGGGATTGTCCTCTGCGACGGGGGGAAGCCCAGACCCCACCTCCCTCGTCTGCTCTGTTCAGATGCCAGGGAGGGGCCAGAACCCACCCAGAGCCCAGTCAGGACCCCCGACCCGGGGAGGGGCCGGAACCCACCCAGAGCCCGGTCAGGACCCCTAACCGAGGACTTCTTGAAGGTGCACAGGCTCTTTTGAGCTGGAAACAAGGGAAGGTGCGTGTGGGGATGAGACACGCAGAGAGCTCCCGGCTTCTCCTCACTCCTGATTCCCAGGGTCCCGGGGGACTGCAGGGCAGAAGGGGTGACCCCTGCTGGGTCTGCTCCTGGGTAGAGCCTTAGGGCTGGTCCAGGACCCTGGCCCTTCCCACCGCTCCCGCCTCAATGACTCTCACCCACTTCCTATAAGTTCTTAAAAAACAAAAAAACAATTGAGGACCTTTCTCATAGCATCTTACGTATGAACATTACTCTGAAATTAATTTCCCATGTCTTGGAGCGAAACACGTCGAAGTGTAGGGAAGAACGTGGCAGAAACTGTAACTGTCAACAGGACCCTGAATACTTCAAGAATGTCAGATTTTACAGCCAAACCTTATTTAGTGATGCGTGTAACAGATGAAAGCTTCCTGTCACCCACACACATTAGCACAGCTCTTAACAGGGTCTTCAAAGGGTAATGGCTCTTTTCTCAAATATGCTAACCGAAGACACTCTGAAACTCTACAGACTAACAGAAGGTCAAGAATTTTTATTACTATTCTCCCCTGACGTAGCTGCTCCACATTCCCTCCCACCACAGAGCAACAGCTACATGTTAATCCTACTTAATGACTAGAAATTGAGCTTAAAATTATTAGTAACTAAAATTAATTTATATTTAAACGTAGTTGCATTGAATAAAAATGTTTGCAGTATAGGGGCTGGCCCCATGGCCGAGTGGTTAAGTTTGCGCGCTCCGCCGCAGGCGGCCCAGTGTTTCATTGGTTTAAATCCTGGGCACGGACATGGCACTGCTCATCAAACCACGCTGAGGAGCGTCCCACATGCCACAATTAGAAGGACCCACAACGAAGAATATACAACTATGTACTGGGGGGCTTTGGGGAGAAAAAGGAAAAAAATAAAATCTTTAAAAAAAAATTACCCACTCAGACAGCTGAGAGAAAACAAACTGAAAAAAATAAATAAATATGAGAAGAACAGCATTTAGGAACTTGTGAGACTATAACTTGTGGGACTCTGTCATCAGAGTCCTGGAAGGAGAGGGGGGTAGGGCAGAAAAAGCACTTGAAAGAATGGCTGAAAACTCCCCAAATTTGTCAAGAGTGGCAACCTAT
>NW_025794081.1:0-1255 GCF_021613505.1 Equus quagga | reverse complement strand
TTTCCCCACCAACAGAATATTACTGCCTCTTGCATCTATAGTGTATGCCAGCTCTGGACTCTCTTGAAAATCACTACTAGGCTCTTTCTATGCCACTTCCCTCCATGCATCACTGCCTGGCCCAAAGCCTCCAATATGCCCTCACAAGTTAATTATTAGACCAATTTCAGGGTATTTTACTATTTAACCATAAATATACTTCTAAACATCTGTGCATGCTCTTCTACACGAGAATCCCTTTGACAGCATGAACAAAGATATAAAGGTAAAAATGGGTAAAGTTTACTGTGAATGTGAGAAAGTCAGCTAAAAGACAATCATTGGGTAGGAGGGAGATATACATTTTTGGACTGAAGACCAGGAAAGAACAAATAGAGTTGATATAAAAAGAAGAAAGATTTAAAGAGGTTGCTATTAGGAGATGACAGATATAGAAGTAAAGAAAGTTTGGAAATGAGTGACTAAGTAAAGAAAGAAGGGATGGAAGAAGGAAAGGAGTGAGGGAAATAAAAAGAAAGGAAGTCAGGTAGGAAAACCAATTATATGAGCAGAAACCATCTCAGCTGATGTGTAACTAGAAGAGGGAGTTTATACTTAAATGCTTCTAATGTATATGTTTAAAGGTGAGAAAACAGAATTTTCCTGATACAATAAAATGTGATTTTCCACTATAATCAAAGTGAGAAAGTCATTAGGAACAAAACCGTGGTCCTATCATACCTTTTATTCCTTACATATGCAGGTGAAAAAGCTGTTGATAAGAGTTTTGAGGAAATAGTGCCTAATATCTGGTGACAACTGGACTGACCATGAACTGTCTTGAGAAGTCTATACTTTCTAAATGAAAACAGAATTAGAACCAATTACTGTACTGTCACATACACAGATTTGATTATTTAGGAGTTATGAATTACATGCAAACATGAAATTGATGAAAAAGTAGGGAACTTATTTAATTAACCCTTTTTTCTACAATTGGTCATATATATTATGTATACTTTTTCTCCTTTACTTACTTGTGTATAAAGATGTGATTACTCATTATTTAAGATAAGATTTTACCCAAATGCTGTTTGAATTAGGAATATACACGATGGGTGAGAGTCAGGTGGAGTGCTCATGATGACTTTACTATAATGGAGCCTCAACCTCATATCCCTATCACACTTTGAAGGGTTGCTCTGAATACACTAAATTTTAACTTTCTGTAGTTTTAGGAAAATGTATGGCTATTGATTATATTCTGTTTTTCTTA
>NW_025794080.1:0-1762 GCF_021613505.1 Equus quagga | reverse complement strand
CCAGCTATGGGCCACCATGTCCAAGTTCTTTACTTCTGTTGACTCCTATATCAGACCTCATCCTTCATCAGCCACCTGAGGTCCATGCTTTCCAAGACCAATTTCACAGAGAGGGAAATGGAGGCACAGAGAGGTTGGGCAGCTACGGAGAGCTGGGACCTGGACTCGGGCTCTCTGGCTCCAGAGATTGTGCCCTTGACCACTTTATGGCATGGCCTGCAGAATCAAGGTCCCCACAGCTTGTCCCATCTGTCCCCATCCCAGGGAGGTGGAAGAGACACTTACTTGAGTTTTCCCAGGTTCTCCTCAGGAGACATTGTCCAGATCCCCCGGCCACTTGTGGAGAAGCTGAGAAGAGCACTTTCGGAGCTGGGTGCTCTCGTCTTTCCTGGTTCAGCTTCTGGTGACCTGTCTGTGGGATGGGTCTGGGAGCATTCTGAGTGTCCCTTTCCGAGCTCATAGGACCGGGTATCCTGTGGGTGGGGGGGTCACAGAGTAGGAGGGGAGCAGCGAGCAGCCTGGTGGACAGTCCCCAGCCACCTGGAGGAATAGAATGTGGAGGGGCACAGTCTTTAGGGATCACTGACAAGGGGAGAGGCTGAGAATGGGGGACAGCCCAGGAAAGGTCACCTGGCCAACAGGAGGGCCTTTCAGGGCAGGAATCTGGAGGTCTCATCTTCTTCCTTGTGGCAAGTGTGAGGATGGGAAACCTGGATTATGCAATGGGTCCCAGGTCCCGGATGGTTATTGCTACACAGGCCAGGATGTGACTGCCCACAGCTGCCTTGGCCTTTCCCAGGAGAACAACAGGCTTCTAATTGATACCCCATCCCACCACCCAGGGGAAGACAGATGGGCCCTGTGAACTGACATCTGGTCTATAACCAGGTCTTACCCTTATGGCTGGACAGAGGCTCCACATCTCTGGACACTATGTCCCAGGCCCCTCTTGGGAATCACTCCAGGACACAGAGGCATATTGACTGGAAATTAACCCATCCCCACCCCATGCTGTGTAGTTCTTCTTTTCATAAAGGTTTTCTGAAGCTGGTTCTAGACCTGCTGGCCGCTGCCCTCAGCTGGTAGTCACATTGGGATGACTTCCTGGAGAGTCTGCCCGAGCAGAAACGTGGCCAGGCCTGGGACAGTGGGCAGAGTTGCTGGCAGGGAAACAGGGCACAGCTCCCATGTGTGCATGTGTCTGTTGGGGGACAGTCTGGCCTGAGCCATCCCAGAGCAAAGAGACCTGACCGTGACTTCTCTCAGCGAAATGCCCTGGGAGTGCAGCAATGAGTGTGCGGAAACTGCTGACACGCAGCACGTGCTCATGGACTACCTGAGCGGACAGCCCACCCCCGCAGAGGACCCAGGTGACTTTACAATGCTGCTTAAGATTGGTGTACGTTCAGCGTCTCTGTTGTCTATGCAGTCTGGAATCCCTTACTGGGCTGTCATATTTAACGAGGTCACACCGGATCTTCTGCCAGGACAGGAGGAGGCCCAGGGTGGCAGTGGAGGCTGCCTGGGCTCCAATTCCAGCTCTGCCACCTCAGCCTTAAATCACCTCTCTGTGTCTTGGTTTCCCTGTCTGTGACAGCACAGAACCAGTGCTGTATAACAGCCAGCTCTCTGTTCTACTGACAAAAATTGATGTTCCGGATGCTCAGCAGAGGCGAGATTCTGGTTTTAACAACAACCCATTCAAGAGAGATGAGCATCTACAGAAACGGTGAGGAGAGGATCGAGTACCCCAGGGGAGCCC
>NW_025794079.1:0-4725 GCF_021613505.1 Equus quagga | reverse complement strand
ACAGAGCACTCCAAAGAGGTGGGGGGGGTATACAGGGTCGTTATATACCCTCAAAGAGGATGTTTCACATATGATTGGAATGTCCTTTTTACAATAGTCGGGAGACTACTCTGTCGGCACAGCGATTGATGGAAATAGGAGGTAGGTCTTCTGTCTCAGTGAACACAGCAGGGTGGCAGTCTGTTGTCTCCAGCTGGGTGGTCACAGGTGAGCTGGGAGGTGAGTGCAGCAATCAGTTCCTAGCCTAAGGAAAAATGCTAATGTCTGGGGAAGTTGCATCTTTATCTCAAGGGCCTTTGTTCTGGTCAGAGGAAATGTCTAAGCAGATATGCAATGCTTGCTCAATAGCCAGTCAGGCCCTTTTGGAGAAAAAAAAAGAAGTCAGGACGAATTAGGTTTATACCAAATGGCTTCCTCATATACTCCTATATATTCTATTGCTTGCCATTTTTATTTGTCAGTAGTATTCTCATGGTTCTTTTTCGGGTGCGTATGGATAATGTATCCTCACAATTGCTACATATTTAGGGTCTCTGTCCACACCGTATCATGAAATCTATATTTTCTAACACTGCTAATGTGATCTGCACGCATGATGTGAAACAGTGAGGCCCGGGCCACCCAAGCGGAACGTGGGCACTTACCCGAGCCACCACAGGGCCAGCCCTGAATTGTACTTTTGGACCAAGCTTTTGCCTGAACTTGGGAAGATGTGGGCCTGTTTGGATTATTCGTGAAGGTGATTAGTAGGAACATCATGGACGGTAACATTTTCCGTTGGTTCATGGGTTTAGCACGGATCATCTTCTCTGCGTAGTATTCCTCATCATCTGTTTGGAATGATCGGCCTTTCTGTAGCATCAGTAAGCATTTTGAGGTGATTTTGCATCCTTGGAACTTCACCTTCTCTAATCTCTTTCAGCCTCCAAAGCTTTAAGCCGTCATTCTGGACCCCTTTTTGGATTTTTTATTTTAGGAAAAGTAATTGCCATAACCTTGCATTACAAGATCCTATATCTTTCAGATAAACAGAATTATCGATGTAGACTTCTGTGTAGGTTACATCATCTTCACCAGCGTAAGCCGAATCAAAGGCCCTCACCACACACTTGTGCCTCATCATCTCTTTCACCCTCCCCCACCGCCCCGCTTTGCCTCTGGGAACCCCCAATCAAATGTCCCGTGCCACCTGTGACTTAGTGCTTGTTTTTTCTTCTCCTTGTAAGTGAGATCCTATGGTATTTGACTTTCTCCCTGGGGCTTGTTTCACTTGCCCTAAAACACTCACAGATATTCTGGTGGTCACAAATGGATGGATTGCATCCTTTGCTCCGGCTGAGTGGTATGCCATTGTGTGGCTATAGCCCCTGTTCCTTCTCCATTCATCCCTTGCTAGGCACCAGGGCGGCTTCCAAGTCTTGGAGAGCAGGAGTAAGGCTGTGGTGAACTCAGCGGTGCACATGTCTTTATGCAGTAGTGTTTCTGAGTTCTTTGGATCAACACGCCACAGAGGAATAGCTGGATCATATGGGACATGGATTCTTAAATTTCGGAGGCAGTTCCACACCACTTGGCGTAGAGGCTGCACGGGTTTCCACTGCCACCAGCAGTGCAGGAGGCTTCCCTTCTCTCCAGCTCCTCTCTGACACTTGTTGTTTCCTGTCAGCTTCCTTATAGCCATTCTGACCACAGTGAGCTGCTATGTCATTGCAGTTTGGATTTGCATTGGCCTGAGACTTAATGATGGTGAACAAGTTTTCATGCACCTGTTGGCCCTCTTTAGATCTTCTTGGGAGAAATCTCTGTTTCCATCTTTTGCCCAGGTTTTCATTGGCTTGTTGGTTTTTTTCTTGTGAAGACGTGTGAGTTGATTGTATCTGTGGGCTTCTCACCCCTTGTCCGATGTGTGCTTTGCAAACATCCTCTCCCAGTTGTTGTGCTGTCTTTGCATTGAGTCGATGGTTTCCTTGACTGGGCAGGAGCGTCTGCATTTGAGGTGGTCCCGTTTGTTTCTTGTTTCCTTTGTTGCCCTTGCCCAGTCAGACATGCTTCTTCCAAATAGGCGGCTCAGACAGATGGCAAAGAGCACTTTGCCTAGGTCTTCAGCTAGAAGGTTCACGGTTTCAAGTCTGCCATTCAAGGCTTTAATCCATTTCGAGGTGGTGTGTGTGTCAGGTGTAACATCGAGGTGTACTCTCGTTCTGTTCCATGTGGCTGTGCAGGCTTCCCAGCACCGTTTATTGTGGAGACTCTCCTTTCTCCACTGTCTCCTCTTGGCTCCCTGGTCGAAAATGGGCTGTCCATGTATGTTTGAGTTGGGCTCTGGGCTCTCGATTCTGTTGCATGGGTCTGTGTGCCTGTTTTTGGGCCCAGACTGTGCCGTTTCGATAGCTAGCGCTTCGTCCTATATGTTGAAATCAGAAAGTGTGATACATCCTGCTTTGTTCGTTTTCCTGAGGATTCCTTTGCCTCTTCAGTGTCTCTTGTTGCTGACTAGAAACTTTGGAATTCTCTCTTCTATCTCTGTGCCAAATATTGCTGCAACGGTGACTGGGATTGCATGGAAAGCAGAGATTCCTTTCTCTCTATGGACGTTTCAAGTGTGTTAATTCTTCCATTCCTAGATGCCAGAATATCCTTATTTTCCTTGTGTCTTCTTGAATTTCTTTCCCCAAAGGTTTGCTAGTTTTCGAATTAACATAGCTTTCACCTGTTTTGCTAAGGTTCATCATGGAGAGGCATACCGCTCAGCCGGAACAAGGATGCAATCCATCAGATTTGTCTAATTTGTCTCAGAAACATTATGTCCATGAAGGGGGTTGCCAGGAACACCTCGAATTTGGAGTTTCTGATCTCAGGATGTCAAACCAACCCAGATGACCACGTGTTCTCAGTGCTTCGTTTGACCTAGGCTAGGATAGCAAAGATTCCTACAAGTAACCGATGCAAATTCAAAGACAACAACCAAGAATCACGAAAGCACTCACACCTCGGCCTAGAGAACATACGGTGATTCAAGAAATACAAAATTCATCACTTGGACTGAAGGAGAACGGACTGATAAGCATATCTAAGGGAGATAGCTGAGAAAGACCATGATGAGTAGACTATGGAAAAGAAAAAAAGGTCCCAGAAAATGGAAGGCGAACAGAAATCACACCGGAATAATCTACAATGAAAGATGTCAGTCCTTAGACAGACTCTGCTTGAACGTATGAAAGTCCGAGAAATTCACAAGCCAAAACATGGCAGAGAAGGTCAAACCTGGGCTAACTGGGAAGGGTGAGTTATGAGACTGCTCCAAGCGGGCTCTGAAACCCTGTGTCCATGAAGCTTGCCGGGACAGCAAACACACAATTATGACCAATCCTCTGACATCACAGTGGACCCGAAAAACAACCTGGCCTCATGCACACAGTGCCAGACATGGGCTCAAGTAGCATATTCAAGTCCCATTGCACTGAACTGCAGGTTGCCAATGCAACATGAAAGGGGCCGGCCGGTGGTGCAGCAGTGAGGTCCGCAGCTTCTGGGTCGGTGGCCCGGGGTGGGCCGGGTGGAATCCTGGGGGTGAGCCTCCTCACCACTGCTTCAGTCATTCTGGGGCAGGCGTCCAAGGTAGTGTAGAGGCAGATGGGAAGGGACATTCGACAGGGCCAGACTTCCACAGCAAATACAGCAGCATTGCCAGCAGATGTGAGCACAGCGATGCACTTCTGCCAAAACAAAACCAATTAAAACTTGCAAAGAATAGAAAAAATGAAGCTAAGAAAAAGAAGAAAACACCAGCTTGCCAGTACGAACAAGAAGATCTCTATGAAGAACCTTAGCAAAACAGATGAAAGCTATGTTAATTCGAAAACTACCAACCTTTGGGGAAAGAAATTCAAGAAGACACAAGGAAAAAGAAGGATACTCCGGGATCTAGGAATGGAAGAATTAACACACTTGAAACGTCCATAGCGGAGAAAGGAATCTCTGGATTCCATGCAATCCCAGTCAAAGGTGCAGCCATATTTGCCACAGAGATAGAAGAGAGAATCCTAAAGATTCTAGCCGGCAACATGAGACCCTGAAGAGGCCAAGGAATCCTCAGGAAAACGAACAAAGCAGGACGTATCACACTTTCTGATTTCAACATAGAGGACGAAGTGCTAGCTACCGACACGGGACAGTCTGGGCACAAATACAGGCACACAGACCCATGCAACAGAATCGAGAGCCCAGAGCCCAACTCAAACGTACATGGACAGCCCATTTCCGACCAGGGAGCCAAGAGGAGACAGTGGAGAAAGGAGAGTCTCCACAATAAACGGTGCTGGGAAGCCTGCACAGCCACATGGAACACAACAAGAGTAGACAACTATGTTATACCTGGCACACACACCACCTCGAAATGGATTAAAACCCTGAATGGCAGACTTCAAACCGTGAACCTTGTAGAAGTCCTAGGCACAGTGCTTTTTGCCATCTGTCTGAGCCGCCTATTTGGAAGAAGCCTGTCTGACTGGGCAAGGGCAGCAAAACAGACAAGAAACAAACGGGACCACCTCAAATGCAGACGCTTCTGCCCAGTCAAGGAAACCATCGACTCAATGCAAACACAGAACAACAACTGGGAGAGGATGTTTGCAAACCGCACATCGGACAATGGGTGAAAAGCCCAAAGATACAATCAACTCACACGTCTCCACAAGAAAAAGAACAAGCCAATGAAAACCTGGG
>NW_025794078.1:0-3200 GCF_021613505.1 Equus quagga | reverse complement strand
GTTTGAGCTGCATCATGCAGAATATGGCCAGAACAGCCAACACCTTCTACAGACTCATTCACACTTTGCTTCAATTTTGAATAAACATTGTCTGCATATTTATGCAAACATCCACAAAAATTGGTATTATCTCCACCAAAAGCAGTATAATTTTTCTCATTAACTCAACTCAATAAGAGAGTCTGCAAAAGTTTGTTATTGTCTTTGATGCCCCATCTGGAAGGAATTTTACTTGAAAATAGCCTTAGAAGCAAACCTTTTTTCCACTAGAAAAATACTATACAAGCCAAGGGAACATTTTTTCTACATTGTGATTACTTGCACCGGTGGCTGTGCCCCAACAAGGTGATATGTGTAGATCTTTGCTAATTTCTGTAATTGCAAAGGGAGCCATTATATTCTTTAATTATTGCAGTGGATTTCAAACTGGGACCTGAAAATTTGCTTGTAATTTTGCAATCAGAAAGTACTTCTGGTAATTTTAAATTCAAACAGTCATTTGAGCAGAAGGATTTATGATACACAGTGTGGAAAACCAATACAGTGTCTGCTGCAATTCTTTTTTTTTTTTTTTTTTTTGAGGAAGACTAGCCCTGAGCTAACTACTGCCAATCCTCTTCTTTTTGCTGAGGAAGGCTGGCCCTGAGCTAGCATCCATGCCCATCTTCCTCTACCTTATACGTGGGACGCCTACCACAGCATGGCTTTTGCTAAGTGTTGCCATGTCCGCACCCAGGATCCAAACCTGCGAACCCTGGGCCACCGAGAAGTGGAATGTGTGAACTTAACTGCTGCGCCACTGGGTGGGCGCCCATTTTTTTTTGAGGAAGATTAGCTCTGAGCTAACATCTGCTGCCAATTCTCCTCTTTTTGCTGAGGAAAACTGGCCCTGAGCTAACATCCATGCCCATCTTCCTCTACCCTATACATGGGACGCCTACCACAGCATGGCTTGCCAAGTGGTGCATAGGTCTGCGATCTGAACTGGGGAACCATGGGCCACTGAAGCGGAACGCAGGCACCCAACTACTGTGCCACCTCGCACTCTTGTCTAGGAGCTGGGGCTGTCACTGAATGGTTCACTCTCAGAAACTTGGGGTTGTCATTGATTTGCCAGCTTTCAGAATCTGGTTATTTCAGTGCAGCTGCTGTTGATTGGCTGATTTTCTGATCACGTGCACTGACCGGAAGTTATCTCTAATGGAGGTTGCTTGTTCGTTTCTTGGGACTTTGGCCAAAGAATGGTGTTTTCCTTTCTTGAATATGAAAAATAAGTATTTTTAATTCTCAGTCCTCCCTTTTAGACTTCTCTCAGACAACCCTACAAGGAGAGATAAGGGATTGTACGGGTCTTTACTTGCGGAAGCATGACTTTCAGCTAATGTTGCCATTTAAGTGATTTAAGCACCTGTTACAGTGGTGGAAAATAGCTCTGACTGCCAAATTTTTGTCATTTATTGGGAAGGTATGAATATGGTATATTTAGGATGTTCTGACAAAGATAATACACAGGACAAAAATCGTTAAATTCAGGGTGTGCCCATATATACAGGATGCCTGGCAATCCTACACACACACCAAGGTGTTGAGGAATGAAAAAAATTAATTTGGGGCCGGCCCAGTGGCACAGTGGTTAAGTTCACATGTTCCACTTTGGCAGCACAGGGTTCAGCAGTCTGGATCCCTGATGCAGACCTATGCAACGCTTGGCAAGCCATGCTGTGTCAGGCTTCCCACATATAAAGTAGAGGAAGACGGGCACACGTGTTAGCTGAGGGCAGGTCTCCCTCAGCAAAAAGAGGAGGATTGGCAGTGGATGTTAGCTCAGGGCTAATCTCAAAAAAAAAAACAATTTATTTGCATATTTATGAGTGTACCAAATGACTTCTCTGAGTTAGATATAGGAATTAAGGCAGCCTAGGCTTGTCATTCCAAACCTTCACTTATTGTTTGATCAAATAGGACCAAAAAAAAAAAAATGTGGCCCAATTATTTAGTTTCACGGGCAAAGAAAGAAGTAATACTTATTGCTTTTCCTTTTGTTCTGTCTTCCTTGGTTCCTGGGCAGAAAAGTGTCATGGTAAAACGTTTTGCCCTGGACACATATTAATAACAAAGGTCGATGTAATAATGACTCCTCCTGGAGTACGAATTGACTGAGCCAAGGCTATTCAAGGGGAATTTGGAATAGTAAGATAGAGTCTCAGGAGATTATATAGCATACCAAATGTATGCCAACTGAAACTGCTCTTTACAACCCCTTGGCATTCGATTTTTATTAATATTGTTTGGTATTTACTTTTCAGTATCCTACAGGTATGGTGTAATGTGCTCATGTTGTTTAGCTTTATTTAAATAACAATATTTGCATACTTTTTTCAATCATAACCACCAGAACCCTTGTTCTATTTTAAATGAATTTTGTGAATGATAGTGGTATAGTTGATTCCTTCTACAAGAACAACCAAAATGAACAATATGGACAATCTATGTCATCATTCCTGCAACTGGAAGTTTTGCTAGTAGAGCAAACTAGTGAAGACTTGTCCAGGAAAAAACAGTATGACCCAGAATATCCTTTAGCTCCTCACACCCCACCAACTACCCTGCCCTCATATGAAACAGTGAAGGTGGGAAATTCATCAATTCCTGCTTACTTAGAAAGAATTATTACTGTGCTTCAGAATGTCTTCCAATTCATTCCAGCAACAATGCAATATGTTCTTAAGAGGGATTTATAGGTTGATTTCTGTGATTAATTTGATTCAAATTTGGTGTTTCTGGAAATATTCCATAGAGGATTTTTGGGACCTCAGGTGTAGATATGTATCCCCCCTTCATTTCATAGCACACTATGATTAATGGTCCCATCAAGCCTCTTATTCTTATATTTTCTGCCTTATTCCTATTCCCCATTCTCATTTCCCTCTTCCATCCAATGACAGCTATACCAATGATACTTGATATATTTATTTATGTATGTATATATGTTTGTGTAATATTGCAGTAGACAGAATTCTAAATGGCCCTTAGGATTCCTACTCCCTGGTGCATGCACTCTGTGTAATTCCTTCCCCTTGAGTGTTAGTGGGACCTGTAAATATGATGGGTTAGTTTGTGTTATACAAGACTCCATTGCAGCTTTCTGGAGTATTTCTCCAGCTGGCCTCAAAGAAGACAAAAACTGCCATGTTGTGAAC
>NW_025794077.1:0-1063 GCF_021613505.1 Equus quagga | reverse complement strand
CTACCAGGAAGGGGTCATTGATGCCAGCCCTTCCCCCACCCGCCAACACCATAGGATCCCCAGCTCTGTATATTGAACTCTGCAAATAAATGTCTGACCCCAGGGATTGAGTTAGAGGGCTTGTTATGAAAGGGGGGCTCTCTCATTCCCACACACCCACACTCACCACAGTGAGGCCGCAGCTCCTTACCTCATTCCGACAGCTGAGCACATTGCCCTGGAAGGCAGACAGCCAAAGTCCATCAGAAACAGCCCCCTTAGCCCAGAACTAGCCCCCATCCCACCCCTTCCAGTGTTGCACTGCTGCCAGTGGGCAGGCCCTTCCAGAGACCGGACTTGGACCTGGGCCAGGCTCTGGGCTCCAGACCTGGGGGCAGAGGAGCTGAGACCTTGTAATCTAACCCTCTCTGATGACACATGGGGAGACTGAGGCCTCAGGCAGGAAGGGACAGCTCAGCCACTGATGTGCTTCCTGAGTGGGAGGGGCCCGACTTCTCTTCCCTCTTGGGCAGGGCCAGAGGGAGAGGCTGAGTCCAGCTCAGACACCACCTCCTGCGGCCACACAACCAGGCAGCTCTGAGCCTCAGCAGCCCTGGGAGCCTGGATGGCGGCCTAGGCAGAGCCTCCCATCACTCATTGCTGAGATGGGCCTGATGCCCTGGCTTCCACAGGAGGCTGGGAGGCTCTGCAGAGAGGACCTTTCCAAGTGTGAGAGCTCAGGGCTCAGGCAGGACTCTCTCCTCCCAAACCCTCAGGAGCCTGATCCCACGGCCCCACCTCCAGGCTCACTCACCTCCACATAATAATCCGTCTCATCATGCAGCAGCTCCAGGTAACTGAAGATCATCTCAAGGGAGGGGATGACACCCTGCTCCATCAAGGTGGGGATGGTGATGAGTTCCAGCACTCAGGTGCCCCCATGAACCCTCCCCTGAAACCCCTTACCCCAGCCACCTGCCCACCCCAGGCTCCCACGTACAGTAGCCTAGGACCCTCAGGAGCCCCCACCACACACAATGCCCTCCTCCCCTCCCCTCCAGGAACACCAAACTCCCCCAGTCAC
>NW_025794076.1:15014-17003 GCF_021613505.1 Equus quagga | reverse complement strand
GATAGAAGGATGGGTGGATGAATGGAGGCTGGGTGGACAGATGGATGACGGATGGATGGGCGGATAGAATGGAGGGTGGATGGAAGAAAAGGGATGATGGATGGATGGATGATGAATGAATGGATGGATGATGGATGGATGAATAGAGAACAGATGGACGGATAGATGTATGGGTGATGGATGGATGGATGGATGGATGGAGGGGTGGATGATGAAGACGCTCGTCCCTCCAGCTGACTGGCGGTCACATTCACCTCTTGTGAGTCCTCAGGGCTCATGCACTGGGCACTGACCCCCAGGCCTGGCTCATTTTCCCTTTCTCACCCCGGGCAGAGTTGTCAAGCCTCGAGTCCCACCTGGGATCGTCTGCATCTGAGCACACTCTCGTCCGCACACAGTGGGCGCTCCGTACATTTACTCTGCGTGTAGGAACAGACTGTTTCCAGGCATGCTTTGCAGGTTCGAACCCCGGCGGAGCTCGGCCTGCGCTGCCCGCGCACGCGCGCGAGGGAGGCGGCCGGGCGCGGGGCGGGACGTGCGGGGGGAGGGGCGGGGCCTCTTCGGGACCCGGATGAGGCCCCGCCCCCGCCCGCGGAACCGGAAGTGGAGCCGCGCGCCTGGGAGCGGCGGGCGCGGAGGGGCCGGGGCTGGAACAGGAGCCGAGTGGGGCCGGACCGACCCAGGCGGCGGTGAGCGAGCGCGGCTTCCGCCGGGCGGGGGGTCCGGCCCCTCCTCGGCGCTCCTGGGGCGCCCCCGGGCCCCGAAAAGGGAAGGAAGCGGCGGCCGCAGCGGTCTAGCCGCTCTTCCGCTCGCGGTTTCGGGTCGGCCGCGGGGGGAGCGCGGGCGAGGCTTCCCCAGGCCGGGGGTGGGGGCGGGGAGGGCTGTGGCCGGGGAACCGGGCCCGGGGGCCGAGGGGTGGGGGCCGGGGGGCCGCGGGGTGAGGGGCGGGGCGCCGAGCGGTGGGGAGGGCCTGGTGTCGGGGAGGAAGGGGCGGTTCTGAGGTTTAGGGGTCCGAAGGGGAGGGGCCGGGGCTGCAGGGAGCAAGGGGAGGAGAGGGCCAGACGGGGATGGGGTCTGGGGTCTGAGAGGGTGCCCGGGACCCGGGGGCTAGGGGAAGAGAGAGTGGAGGGGCCGAGGGTCGGAGGGGGGCGAGGTGGGAGAGAGGCCATGCTGGGAGAGGGTGGGATCCGGGGTGAGGGGCTCAGGACCCAGGGATTTAGGGGAGGGGGGTGGAGGGCCGACGGGGAGGGGCTGGGGTACAAGGCGGGCGAGGTAGGAGAGGGGCGCTGCACGGAGGGGTCCGGGATCCGGGGGCAGGGGTCAGGGCCCTCGGATTTAGGGGAAGGAGGTGGAGGGCCGAGGGGGAGGGGCTGGGGTACACAGCGGGCGAGGTAGGAGAGGGTCGCCCTGCGGGGAGGGGTCCGGGATCCGAGGGAGAGGGGTCAGGGCCCTGGGGTTTAGGGGAAGGGGGTAGAGGGTTGAGGGGGAGGGGCTGGGGTCCAAGTAGGGCGAGGTAGGAGAGGGGCCCTGCGGGGAGGGGTCCGGGACCGAGGGCGACGGGATCAGGGCCCTGGGGTTTAGGGGAAGGGGGTGGAGGGCCGACGGGGAGGGACTTGGGTACAAGCGGGGCGAGGTAGGAGTGGGGCCCTGCGGGGAAGGACCGAGAGGGGCCGGGGTCTCCCTGGCGCCCGGGCGGGCCCGTCGCAGCCCCGGCTCCTGCGGCCCGGCCCGCACCTACAGGGAGGTTTAGCAATCAGGTCACTGGAAATGCAGCGACACCCGCAGCTGCAGACGGCCGAGAGGCTCTAAATTTGGAGCCATCCCTCTTCTGGCTGTGTTGGAAATCACCAGAAAGGTGCTTCTGGGTTTTTGGTTCTTCTGTTTGGATCGCCTGACTGTTGCACCAGGAGCTCGATCCCCGCGGGCAGCCTCCCTGGAGCGGGTGCGGGGCTTCCTCCGCCCGCTGTCTGTGGACGTGTCGGGCCTGGG
>NW_025794076.1:0-15004 GCF_021613505.1 Equus quagga | reverse complement strand
ATATTTTCTGTATCAGTGATCTTATAGTGAGCCTAAAAGATTTTTGGTTTATATTTTTTTTAATTGAGTGTTAAAAGTACTTTCTTGAAGCCTGCTGGAATCCACAGCTTGCTCGCTGGTTGTGTTGCTGGCCTGTAAACTGCTTTCCTTGTTTTTAGATTACTCCAAAGGCTTCGGTGGCAAGTACGGTATCGACAAGGACAAGGTGGATAAAAGTGCCGTCGGCTTTGAGTATCAAGGCAAAACGGAGAAGCACGAGTCCCAGACAGGTGCCTGCATCTTACCAGCTCTCCAGCCGGTGACCGTTAACGGGACGGGTGGTAACCAGAGCAGCAGGCAGAGACGGAGCGTAACCAGCAGCCCTTAATACGGACATCTCTCAGTTAAGCAGCCAGCTTTAAAACAGCAAAGCAGAAACACAGCTGTTACATGAGAGATCGACTCTTGCCAGTTTTTTTGGCTCTGACACCCCAGCAGTGCCGCTTGTGCTAATAGTGTCGCGTGTGTAAGTGGTGGGACTGTGGGGTCCGGTTGCTGCTTAAGCTGCATCGCTTGGCGCTGCTTCTGTGGGGTCCCGACTGCGTTTATTTGGAACGCTGGGATTACAGATGGGGTCAGTTTCCAGACGCTGTATGAGGAGGGCCTCTTGATGAGTGTTACCTAAAGTTTTACTGAAGATCTGAGAGAGAAGGGATGAATTGAGCGAATTGTGTGTATTGACGTGCATTGAAAAACATGTGTTCTCTCTGTTGCCCGGGCTATCCGTTAATACCAGTTTGTGTCCTTTTTCTAATCCATTAGATTACGTGAAAGGGTTTGGAGGAAAATTTGGTGTGCAGACAGACAGACAAGACAAATGTGCTCTTGGCTGGGATCACCAGGAGAAATTGCAGCTGCACGAATCCCAAAAAGGTACCTTCACTTTGAATCTCCTACTTGGGATCGTTTCCCGAGTCTATTTCCCTTCGCAGGTCCGTCACTGTGCCGTGTTTTTGCCGTGTCTCTGTAGCAGTGGTGTTCTGTCTTCAGTGTGGGAGGTTGTCGTAGCCCTCCCGTGATTTGAGACAGCCCTTCAGCTAGAGGAGTGAGGAACCCCCGTCCCCTCCCACGGGAGGGCTCCCGCGAGAAGGCCCCATGTCACTGGGCTTCTGGAGCGCCGGTCAGTGCCTGCAGCAGCTCTGGGAACGCTGTTTTCTGCCCTCAGGGGGCGTCCAGAGGGGCGACAGCATTCCAGTCCATGAATTGGTGCTGATAAAGCGTGCTGTAGGCTGTGGAAGGGGATGCCTCCTCTCTGCCCGGGAGTGTGTGCTTTCCACGACAGAACCATGTCCCTGGGAAAGTAGCACGTGCGGACGGGAGACCTCTGAGTGAGCCCCAGACTCACCCCGTCCTTTCAGCCAGCACAGATGGAAGTGGGGCTGGTACGCGTTGCCGTGCAGTAACCTCGTGTATAACGTGTCTCTTTCTTCACATGTGCAGAGATGCGTTCTCTTGTCTGCACCGTGGGTAGGACCTAGAAAGAAACCTCAAAGCATGGAGTGGCTTTCCCGAATTACTTGAAATACAGTTCCTAACCCGGTCTCTGATCTTGGCTGGAGTGTTCAGATTTTGAGTTTGCCCTCTAACCTTTGAGCCCAGTTTTGCCTGTTGCTGAGCCTGCGAGCTGGCTCTGCAGCCCCTGAGCCTGGCAGAGCTTTTCCTTTCTCTAAATGATGTACTTGATTCTTGCCCATGCTCCCACGATTCTAACCGAACTGTGTTTCCTCGGTTTTCTCCACTGTTGCCTGTGGATTTCCAGATTATAAGACTGGTTTCGGAGGCAGATTTGGTGTTCAGTCCGAAAGGCAGGACTCCTGTGCTGTGGGGTTTGATTACAAGGAGAGACTGGCCAAGCACAAGTCCCAGCAAGGCACAGTTGCTCACCAGCCCCCGCCCCCGCCTCCCCTCCAGTGCGGCCACTTCTAGCACAGACTTCCAGCCTCAGCCTTGCCAGCACCCTCTGTGCCCTCGAGGGGCACTCGGGCGTTGAAACCCAGGTGTATGCTGGAGCCATGGTCGCCTGCACTCCTCCCACCCCCATTCACTTGTTCCCTGGCACCATGGGGTTTGTGCTTGGCAAGACATGGCCATAGTTTGCAGGGTGTGTTGCCCTAAACCCATAACGTGGCTCCATCCTGGAGTGGGGTGTCCCTGGTCTCCCAGCAGCCTTCTGCTGGAGCTCTTGCTGTTGACCGTGACTTACCTACTGAGTAAGCCACCTGACTGCCTCTGAGACGGGGAGAACCATGTTTAGTTCAGCCAGAGGCGCGGGGCACCGAGGGGCAGGGGCAGCCGTGTTCTGTGTGGTCTCTGTTTCATCGTGGTGGTGTTTTTTTGACCAGGGGTGGGAGGTGTTTTTTGTTTGTTTTGTTTTATTGACGACACCACCTACGTATAACTTCCTCACACAGAGCTAAACGGTATGTACAGGAAGCTAAGAAGACACAGGAAATTTCTAGGTGTATCTCTTGGGAGTCCACACGGTGAACACATTTCTCCTTAGAGCAGTTATTTAATTGCTGTCCAAATTCGGACTTGGCCGTTAGAACCTGGACACACGAGCGGAAGACAAGGACGGTCCTCCTTGCCAGGGCAGAGTGTAGGCTCTGTCCCCAGGTTGGGAACACACGGCCGTGTTCAGGCGAGGGATGGCGGACGCAGCTGATCTGGTGCTGATCCGGCAGCCTGCGCGGAGACGGCCTTGGCTCTGCGTGGCCTTAACGCCGCGTGACGGTGTGCCTGTCATGGAGATCTTTGTTGCTACGTCCTAAGAGTTGGCTGGTAGAATTTCCCCATGGAATTTTTTTTTTTTCTTTTAAAAAGCAAGAAAACAGCTGCCTCGAGCCTCTGCCTAGTCCTAGTAGGGAGGGAGCGGTGCCAGGTGGAGGACTGTGCTGTTGCAGTGGCACGCTGCCCCGTGCCTGTGCTGGGCCCTCGGCTCACTGCCTGCCAGCCCACACGGCACCCTCTGTCCCTCAGGAGAGCGCGGGACGCATGCACACACCCCTTTTCTGCTTCTCCCCCGCCTGTGTGCTGAACACCACGGGTAGAAACCAACTCAGCTTGCAAGTGAGGACCGCGCGGGGTGCGGTTCTGGTCTCTTTCTGCTCGGGGTGCGTCTTCTTGGGCTGTTTCTGGATCTGTTTGCATGCCTCTGCCCCGGGCACCTTGCTGGTCCTCAGCCTAAGTGTAAGTGTTGTGTTGTGCCACTTTGCAGACTATTCCAAAGGATTCGGCGGAAAGTACGGGGTCCAGAAGGACCGGATGGACAAGGTAAGGATTCCAGATCCAGGCCTGAGTGTCTTCTGCTGCCGTGTTCGGGAATTTACGAGGTCCGGGAATTCGTGGAGCTCTTGGTGTGTCAGCGCACAGCTCCGTGGATGGTGTGGGGTGGGGTGTGGCTCAGGTTTTCAGATGCACAAACGTTTAAGTCGGGCACGTGTCATCACTGATGGTGACGATTGCTGACCTGTATGCCAGGCCTCGTCTACCGGTCACGGACATCCTCTCCGGTACCCCACATGGTCGTGCTGTGGGGGAGAGACTGTGCCTGTCCCCTTTTGCATTTGGGGGTCCCTGGCCAGGCAGGCTCAGTGCTTGGCCACAGCATAGCAGCAAGTGGCGGGGCCACCTTTGGAAGCCAGGCATTAGGCTCTGGGGCCAACACGAGACCCTTGAGGACATGTGGCTGTTTGAATCCAAAGTAGCTAGCGGTAAACCAGTTGGAAATTGAGCTCCTTGGTCACACTGTCCATGTCAGGAGCTCAGTAGGCACGCGTGGCGGCGGCGGCTCTGGGAGCGCGCGGGTCTAGAACATCTGTATCATGGTTCATGGTGGAAGGTCCACGGGACAGGGACCGTCTCGAGGCAGGTCCTGCCCACAGCACCGCCTCCCACGGGTGTCCCGGGGAACACGCTTGTTTCTCACTGGGGACTTTGTCACACGGTGTCGGATCTCTGAGAGTCAGTCTTAAGTGTATCAGACGGCCGTTTTTCTAGCGTACGGTCCAGCCATAGCAGAGTCTACACTTAGAGCGGGTGTGGAGTTGTCCACACGAGGACACGTGTGGCTTGTATCTCCTGAGTGAAGACGGAGGCCGTCCTGCCTGGTCCTGTGCCCGGCCTGTGGTCAAGGAGAGCAGGGCCAGTCCTCACGGAGTTCTGCTGCTGTCAGGCTTACAGCTGACCACACAGAGGCTGTCACCCAGGGGCTCCACCACGTGACCACGCATGGGCCCTGGGAGCATGTGGCAGGCCCAGGGCTCAGGCTGAGGGGCCAGAAGGGTCCTGGGGAAGTGAGAGGCTGGGCTCAGCTTTGACGGGTGGAGCATGCCGGGAAGATGGGCCAGGAGCCTGGAGAGCAGGGGCATAGCGTGTGTGCGGGGGTGGGGGGCACGCCACAAAGACTGTTAGGGTCTCACTGCAGAGGAGGGCCGAGGGGTGAGGAGCTGGGAGGGACCATCTCGGGGAGCCCTGCAGACTACGTACGTCAGGTTTCGTTCTTCATCAGATGAGTCCTGAGTGGCCCTCGAAGGGTTTGGCAGGCAAGTGACACAAACGGGATCTGTGTTGAGAAGCCCCTGGTCACGGTGTGGAAGTGGATGGTGGAGAAGCAGCAAGGCTGTGGCCCCAGTTAGGAGGTGGCTTCAGTGGTGTGAGCAGGGTGCGGTGCTGGCTCGGGCAGGGGCTCGTGGCAGAGGGAGAGCGGCACTGACCTCAGCGAGGCGGGAGGTAAAGCCCCCGGCTTTAAGGGTTGGCGGGGGCAGGCAGGACTGCCCCAGGTGGACGGTGGGCCTCTGCTGAGCTGGGCGCCTGGGAGAAGCAGGGGTGGGTAGCTGAGTCGGCTGTGGGTGTGTCCGGGGTGGGCTACCCGGCAGGGCAGGTGGACGAGAGTGCGGCTGGACCAGAGGCAGACGGCCACTGTACAGATGTGGATGGAGCCGGGGCCAAATCGGAGGCCAGGGGAGCCTGCAGAGTGGTGAGCGGGCCCAGGGACACACCTGGGGGGGCAGCAGGCAGGCTGGTAGAGGACACTGGGAAGTGCACCCAGCAAGGTGGGGGGAGCCCACAGGGTCTGGTGGTGCTGGTCTGAGGGTAGAGAGCTTCGGGGCGGGGGGGGGGTCACCTGTGCCCAGCAGTGCTCCTGGTGGGGGTCACGTCTGGGCGAGCAATGTGGTGGCCCCTGGAGTCCTGGTGAGGGCATTGTTGTGGGTGTTGGGGGGCAGGTTAGGGGAAGCTGGCCTGCGGGGACCCGCACTGTGTGGGGAGGGTCAGTCGTAGAGTCGGCAAGCTTGGGCCCGCTCCGCCCATTGTGGTCCTGTGAGCTGGGCAGCGGTCAGCCGAGGGGATGGTTCTGTTTAAGGTGGAAGAGACCAGAACGTGTAGGGGAGCCCAGGCCGTAGACAGGCATGTGGAGGGAGACCGTGATGTGGTGCTGGTGGAGAATGTGGGGTCACTGAGACGCAGCCGTGGACGGGAGAGGCTGACGAGGGGGCCTGCGACCGAGCCAGGGTGGTGGCTTGGCGCAGAGGTTGGGTGAGCCTGTGTGTGACGGTGACTATGGTTCCTGTTGGTGGTGTGACGGCGTCCGTGTTGTCCGGTTGGAGGCCTGAGGCTTAGGAAGGTGAGGGAGCTGCGCGGGGTCCTAGGGAGCTGCGTGTGGAGGGATTCGGGTCTGAAGTCCCTATAGGGGATGGAAACGGGTTGAGGGGTGCCCAGCAGGTGGGACCTGGGAGAGGTCGTGACCTTGAGTTGCCAGGCTGGACCGAGGGGAGGGAGGAGCAGGCGCCACGTAGAGGAGGGCGGTGAGAGGGAGAAGCTTCTAGTCGGCAAGCGGGTCTTGGTGATGGGGGCGTGCTGTGGAGGAGGTGGGGCGCGGTGTGGTGGGGACGCTGCAAGCGAGAACGAGAGGTTGGGGGCCATGTTTGCTGGAAGCCCCCAGGTGACGGCAGAGAGCTGGCTCTGGGCAGCGTGCTGGAGAACTGGCTGGGCTGGGCAGATGGGGGCGACAGGAGGGGCCCATGGGGAGGGTGCTGACGCCCCTACCCCTGAAGCTACAGGGCAGGCAGGAGCCTGATGGGACAGCTGGGAGTGGGGGGCAGGGCAGGGAGTGAGTGTGAGAAGAGATTGTTCTGGAGAGAGGTGGCAGAGGCCCGGTCTGGTGGGCGGGTGGTCTGGGAAGGGAGAGCGCTTGGTCAGGGCAGCTGAGCGGTCGCACTCGGAGAGGGGGGCAGGGGGGCCAGGGTGGCCCGGGCGCCGGGTTCTCAGGCTGGCTGTGGCTGGGCATGGCAGACGGGTGGGCGGACAGCCGTGCTCTGGCCGAGCGGGGTGGCTGTGGAGGGAGAACGGGGCTCTGGGGGAGGGTGGGGGCCTGGCCCGTGTGTGCGACACTCAGCGCAGGGGTCAGCCTGTGCCTGGACGGGAGAGAGCTGCCACTCACAGTCACCCTCAGACAGTGCCCGCTAACTTCAGGTCCATGTCCTCGGGACCCTGCTCCCCTGATTTGTGTCAGGAAGGCAGTGACTGTCCCACGCCCCAGGTGTGTCACTGGGAAGTGATTGCTCGCGAAGAAACTGAGGATGGCCCGTGGTTCCCAGAGCCTGTCTGCATCAGTGTCTGCGTCAGCATCAGCCTTGAAGGAGCAGCTGTCGCTCAAAGTGTCGCCTGACAGAATTGGGCCCCCGCACTCACGCTGTGGGGGATGTGGACGGTCAGGGCAGGCGAGGCTTGCGGCACTGTGTCCCCTCCCGGGGCGAGGGCTAGAGCAGAGCCCGCACCTGGTTTCTGATCGCGCAGGTGCAGATATGCTTCTGGGTTTTTTCCTACTCTTTATTTTTTTGGAGCAGTTTTAGCAAATTTGAGAGGATGGTACAGAGATTTCCCATATGCCCCCCGCCCCCACCACGCACAACCTCCGCCACCATCAGCATCCTCCGCCAGCTGGGACGTTGGGTACAGTCCGCGAGCCTACGCTGACAGGTCGTCGTCACCAGAGTCCACGGTTGACTTTAGCGTCCACTCTTGGTGCTGGACGTTCTGTGGCTTTGCACACGTGCGTAAGGACATGTGTCCCCCTTGTACTGCCATACAGAGTATTTTCACTGCCCTAGAAATTCTCTGTGCTCCACCGGTCCATCCCTCCTCACGCGTGTACTTTTTCTTCTCACGCTGACCCGTGTCGTCACCAGCAAGTGTGTGTTGTAACCTTTTCATGCCTCAGTTAACTTGCAGAACAGAAAAGGAGATACGAAAGCTTTGGGCTCCCTGGTTGGTTCTTTCACAAGGTTGAGGGCAGGCTTTGCCATCTGGGTGAGGTGGCAGCCGTCACGGGGTGTGAGGAGCAGAGAACAGTGCCTGCATGATGTTCCTTTCCTGTCTCGGTAGAATGCTTCAACCTTTGAGGATGTCGCCAAGGTGGCCTCCACGTATCAGAAGACCGTCCCTGTCGAAGCAGGTGAGTCCTGGCGGACCCCCTACCGGCACTGTGGTTTTTCCAGGAGGAAATTCCACGCTCTTTGGTTGTCCCAGGAAAATGCTCAGGGCAAAAAGGGTAGTTGGGGGGCTGGCCCAGTAGCACAGCGGTTGAGTTCGCATGTTCTGCTTTGGCAGCCCGGGGTTTGCTGGTTCGGATTCCGGGTGCAGACATGGCACCACTTGGCAAGCCATGCTGTGGCAGGCGTCCCACATATAAAGTAGAGGAAGATGGGCACGGATTTGAGCTCAGGGCCAGTCTTCCTCAGCAAAACGAGGAGGATTGGTGGCCGATGTTAGCTCAGGACTAATCTTCCTCAAAAAAAAGGGTAGTTGGCAGAATGTGCACCGGGAGCACATGGAGCATGAGTGGAGAGATGGAGCTGAACGGGGCGATGGAGCTGAATGGGGAGCAGAGTCGTTCCTGTGTATTTTCAGGAAAGAAATTGACTTCCCTTTTGAGGGAAGATCCTCTTTGTTCCTGCAGAGGGTCAGAGGCAGCTTTCCCACGCAGCGTGTTGTGCTCTCCGGCTGTGGGGATCTGCTTTGGTGGGTGCTTCCCAAAGTAGAGCTGGGTTAACTGCACGTGTGTGAGGGCCCTTCTAGCTGTTGGAACCGCGTTCTGGGAGGGTCCTGTGGCACCTGCTGCTCAGACATGCTCGCTGGTGCCCCTGGACGCGGTCGGCCCTGATGTGACCCGAGGGATGTGTTGTAGCGCCTGTGCACGAGCTGGAGTAGGCGCTCTCTCCTTCGCTCCTTCTCCTCCTTGGGCCTGGTCCAGGCTGCCGCAGTCTGTCCTTTCAGGTGACTGCTCATGTGAGGGCCTCTTCTAGTCCATCTGTCTGCAGGGCACACGTTCGGTCATGTGGGCCACGCACTTAAGGAGAGCATTGTTTAGTCAGGAAAATATACGTGCTAGAAGGGAGTGCGTTACAAATAGGACGCAGAGAGTCACCGTCGGTTCACTGTGGACGCCCTGGGCCTGCAGTTCTCGGACTTGGTGCTCCAAGCAGACTTTGACCTCGTAGGAGTTATCGAGGGCCCCAAAGAACTATGTGGGTTACGTCTACTGATCTTTACTTATTGGAAACTAAAACAGAGAAGTTAACATTTTATAATTCATTTAAAAATAATAAAGCCATTGCATATCAGCATAATACTTTTATGAAAAAAATAACATTTTCAAAACTAAAATGCAGAAGGGTGGTGTTTTGTTTCTGTCAGTCCCTGTGGTATAAGACAGCCGACTTCTCCCAGCTGCTTCTGCGTTGTGCTAAGTCCTGTTGATGGAGAAAGTCTGGGCTCGCCCAGATCTGCAGCGGAGAGGGAAGGCCGTGTGAGGTCGTCGTGGATGCTCTTTGATGTGACACTCAGAACAGGCTGTGGTTTAGTGGTTTTCTTGAGGCTTGTTCTTCCTTGCACACCATGATTTTGTAACATGATGCATCGGTCGTTGGAAAATATTGGATCACTGAGTTACAGAGACCCCTGAAATGTTGCTGTGTCGTTCTGTAATACCGAAAAAAATCATGTTTGTGAATACTGTCATCAGTGCTAGCACAAAGTCTTTAAGTAAAACTGGGAAATTGTCATGTGCACGGGAGCAGATACAGGTTTTCCAAAATTCTGATTTTGCTTGAAAGCTTATGTTTTCCCATTGACAACAAATGGTGCGGTTGTTCTTGACGCGATAGGCTTGGTTCGTTTATTTTGGAGGAAATGCGTGCTGAGTACCCAGTGTGCTTAACTACAGCCAATCAGTTATTTCAGGGACAAATCATGCTCCGTGAGAAGTCAGTTCAACCTGCGACGCAGACAGTCGCACAAGTGTCCTTCCTCGAGACAGCCGCTGAGCTTGGTGTGTGGCAGTGGTGCTGTCTGTGTCCCTCCCGTTTGTCGCACAGAACATTAAAGACGTATGCTCAAGGGTTGAGATTTACTAAAAATTAGTATTTTTTACTGCTTTATCAAGGGCGTCCTGGGGGAAAATTGGCTACTCCCCCCGCCGAGTATATGGTGGTAAAGAATACAATGATGTTTGGAATTTAAACTATTCCATGGCTTATGATGTTCATTGGTCCTGCCGAAAGTGTGCAATGGGCAGAAGGCACGGAGGCCAGTTCATGGGGGGCGGGCTGAGCTGGCGGCTGGGGGACATCTCCCTTCCATGTCGGGCGGGACCGATGGGTCCCCCCGGGAGAGGTCACGCTGGCACGGGGCTGTGGTCTGGGGAGATGGTAGTTGTGTTCTGACATCACACTTAAATCTCTGCATCCGTCTGCAGTGAACAGCAAAACAAGCAACATCAGAGCTAACTTCGAAAACCTCGCGAAGGAGAAAGAGCAGGAGGACAGGCGGAAAGCGGAAGCCGAGAGGGCGCAGAGGATGGCGAAGGAAAGGCAGGAGCAGGAGGAGGCCCGGAGACAGCTGGACGTGAGTGAGGACGGGCCGCCGCGCTCTCCTGGGCGGCGCGAGGGGACTGGGAACTCTTGGGCCTGTGGGTTTGGTTTACTCCTTACCCGGTGGTCCAGAAGGTTTTCAATAGAGAACATGTGGAACTCCCGTTGGGCTGTCCTCTGAGGGACTTTAGCTTTCAGCTGCATGTAGAATCAAGTCTTTTGACCGCCGGATTCTAGACAGTCGCCCTTGCTGGCTCAGAGCCCGGTAGCCCTCGAGCCTGGCCTCCCTCTGTCCTGCTGTCAGCCTGTGTGCCCTCCGCTGAGCTCCAGTCCAGATGGTCTCCTAGCGTCTCTGTTCCCACCCGTCACACTCTGGGACGCGCCCTTCCCGGGTAGGAGCCTGAGAATACAGAGGAATCCCCTGTGAGGAAGCGGATCCGCTCCTGCAGCTCTCGCTTCTGCAGCCTGGGTCTGCTGCCCTTTCCTGTGAGTGTTTGTAGTGTTTCCCACCAGAGAAGGTAGGAGCGGGAGCCTGGGAGGTGAGCAGGAGGGGTGGGCTCCTCCTTCCTCAACCTGTCCTAGGTGGGCTGGTGTCTGAAGGCTCAGGTCCCTACGTTCTCGCCTACCAACTGGGTGACCCATGACAGATGAGCTCGCTGTCCTGTGCCTCATGTTCTGGTCCGTGAAATGGGGGTGGAGACACTCATCATGACTCTTTTTGGGGTAGTTACGAGGTAGAGTCTGAAGTCATGCATGCAACATCGATAAACCATAAAGGTGTGTTTAACTCTGTGGACGTTCTGCCCCAAATCATGGGGGGGAATGTCGAGAACGTGGATAATCGAGGAAATTAACATGCAATAGACAGAAAATCCCGACGCGTAGGACATGAGTTAAATAAGCCCTGCTGTCTTACCACGTGCGGCGAAGTCGAAATAAGAGCAAGTTTTACGGTTACCATTTACTATTCCTTAATTGCTGGAAAACTTTTAGACATCTCTCCTTCAAGTTTTTAGTAAGCTGCTTGTAAGTTAGCTTTCTTTCATTGCAGAACACACGCTCACAGACTACAAGGCATTTTTTCCTGCTATCTTGGTCTTCTTTTCAAATAGTGCCCTCCTCATTTTTTGCCTTAGAAGTTTGACCCCTGCCATCTAAGTCGCCTCAGCATCCACAAGATGCAGAAGGGATGGGCTGCTTGAGAAGAAGAAAACTTTTGATCATCGTCACCTAACCTCTCTCCTTTTGAGGTTCTCCTGCTGTCCCTTCGGGTGTGTTGTCCTTCTCTGTCCCCAGCCCCTGCCACCCGTCTGCTCTCTTCCTCCTCCCCAGTGAGAGCGAGTCTCCGTCGGCACAGTACTGCTCCCAGCAGAACCCCCTGGGCTGTGGAAGGGCGCTGGAGCACTCGGCTCCCCGACAGCACATGTCTTCTGAGTGCTCCCTCCTGGCAGGCGAGGATAGTTTGATGTGGGTCACGTACGCCTGACTCTCACATCCTGGAAGCCCGCCTCTGGGAAGGAGTCTGCCTGTACCCTGCCACCTTTGAGAGGGGCTGTCCTAGAGCCCGTGGCCTGGAGACATGTTTCTAGAAGTGATTCATAGACGAATCTGTGGCCCTGTGCCTCTGCAGGCCCCTGTCTCTCTGCAAGCCCACCCTCAGCCCGGCCGCCCAGCCCAGGCACAGGCCCTTCGAGGAGGCGCTCTCCTGCCTCAAGTACTTGTGGGTGGGTCCAAGTGACTTGTGGTGCTGGGACTCTCCTGTGGGGTGGGGAGGAGAGGGCTCAGATTCTGCTTCTGCCCCTCGCCGGCATGCGTCCCTGGGTGTGTGACTTACCCTCTCCGGGAGCTCAGTCTCCTCGTCTGAAACCTGGAGAAAAATCCAGCCTTCCAGCTGGCAGAACTCGTTCCTGTAGCTGCTGGATCAAATGACCACAAGTTTAGTGGCTTAAAACAACACTCATTTCCTGTCTATAGTGCTGGAGGGCAGAAGTCCTAACAGGTCAGCAGGGCTGCGTCCGTTCTGGAGGCTGGAGAGGACGACGTTCCCTGGCCTTCTCCAGTTTCTGGAGCCGTCCGCGTTCCACCCTCTGCTTTCATCACCACATCTCCTGCTCTCTCTCTCACATGGCTGTCTCCCTCTTGTAAGACCCTGTGATGACATGGGCCAACCCAGATAATCCCGGATTGTCTCCCATCTCAGATGCCTAACTTCGTCGCATCTGTGGTCCCTTCTGCCCTGTGAGGTCACATGTTCACAGCATCTGGGGCCTGGGATGTCAGCTTGTTTGGGGGCCGTATTCTGTCCATGACAGTCCTCGCTCTGAGCCCCAAAGATTCATGTCCGTACTACGTGCAGAATACATTCTCTCCATTTTAAAAGTCTGAGTTCATCACAGCGTCAGCTCAGAGACCCAGATCTCATCGTCTGAATTGGGTTTGGGTGGGACGGGGGTTGTAGCTCGGTAGTGGTACTGTTGCCTTGCCGACTGCACAGTGAGTAAATCCTGTGGTTTATGTGGTGGCAGCAGGAGTATTACGGGCCACCGAGGTCCTAGTTCTTGAGAATACTTGACTGACTGCGTGACCTTCGCTTCAGAGCAAAGTTCCCTTAAGACCTGCTGGTGTTCAGTCTCCGAGCTTGGTACTCTCTGCTCTTTCTGCTGGAGCCGTGTTGCCGCGGAGGCGGCCTGGTGACCCAGAGAGTCCTGGGCGTGTTCTGAGTGCTGCGTGTCTGTCGATCGCAGGAGCAGGCCAGAGCCCGGAAGCAGACCCCGCCCGCGTCTCCCGCTCCTCAGCCGGTGCAGGAGAGGCCGCCTTCGAGCCCCGTCTATGAGGTGGGTCTTCTGTTGTTTGTAAGTGAGTCTCTGGCTCCTTGCAGCCATCCCTCCTGGGGAAGTGCCGCCACCGCGGACGGCGTGGGCTCCCTCCTCAGCTCTGCTAGGTGCCCATCCACAGAGGGCGGCCTGGCGAGCAGCCTCCTGGTGCTGGGGCACGCTCCCGGGCACACGGCCTGCTTCTCACCTCGGCCGTCCTCACTGGGCTCCTGGACGAGGCCCCCTTCCTCACGCAGCCCGCAGCCCCCGAGTGGGGTCTCCGGACACCGAGTGGATGGCTTCTGGTCCGGAGCTCACGTGGTCATGCTGCGTTTGCGCTGGCGCCCCGCTCTTCTAGAATCCGCATCCTGCGGCACCCAGCTGCCACTCCCACGTGGCCTCGCTTCACTGGAGCCCTCTCCACCTCTCCCCTCCCTCAGCCCCTCTTGAACGTGTCTGCTCCAGAGCCTCTGTCCTTGGCCCTTTCTTCTCAGTTGTGTCGTCAGTGCCTTGTGCCTGCCTGTGTCCCCAGGGCCTGCTAACACGGATCCGCATGCTCTCTCCTGATCTGAGTTACTGAGCTGCCTGCCTCAGCTCTCCTTCGCTCCGTCATGGGGTCTCCACATCTCCCTCTCTCGGGAGCACCCCTGCCACCACCGTCCATGACCATACCTGGCTGAGCCCCGAATTCCATCCTTTCTCTGGCCCTGTGGCCACTGTCCTGGTTCCCACACCTGTCTTCTCTCCCTGGACATTAGCTCTCAAAGATCATTGAGTTGCAGGGGATGAAAACTAACTCATCTCAGCTGAGGCATAAAGGGACGAGGATGCGGGGAGAGCTGTGGGCCGGGGCAGCAGGCCTGGCCTCAGGTCCACAGTCTCATCACCACCAGGGTCATCTCCTTGTGTTGCTGTTCCCTCTGTGTGGCGGCCGTGTCCTTCTGGACTTCTGGGCGGGTGTGTTGGATGTGGCCTTATAATTCGTAATCCAATGGAAAACGGGGGCCTTGAGCCACCCCCCCCCCCCATCATGTTCCACTACTGGCCCGTCACTGAGCAGTTGGTTCTTGAGAAGGCCAAGATGGCATGCTGTCCCTGGCAGGGATGGGAGGGGGGTCCTAGATCAGCAGCCCTGCTGGAACCCTGTGATGGGTGGGGCAGAGGTGGCGTTGCTGGAAGATAGGAGAATAGGGTGCTGCCAGTGTGGGATGCCCGCCGTAGTGCCCACCTGCTCACGGTGCCCCCACATGACTAAGCTGAGGGTGCGGGCAGCCAGCTCGTGCCCCCACACCATGGCCTGGGCTTTAATCCTCCAGTCCGTTCCCTTTGAATCCAGGGGGACCTTGCCAAAAGGAGCCTCTGGCTCTGTCCCTCCCTCTTTAACCCTTGAGTGACTCCTGGTACCTGGCCTGGAGGTGGAGTGCCCTCTCTGTGGCCTTCATAGCACCTCTCCCAGGCAGCATGCACTGTGCTGCTCACCCTCCATCGAGAGCTGGTGCCTGAGCGCCGGCCCTTCCTGGAGCTTCTCCCCATGCCCCGCCGCCTCTGGCTCCCGAGGGCGCCTTCAGGAGGACCCTCGTTGGAAACACTGATGAAAGCCACCGTTGATGATCAGGAGTTCAGGACTTGAGTTCGAGCTTGGAAGTCCCGGTGCTTGTGACCAGGGAGTTGGTGATTTCCTCCTGCACGTGACCTGGTGCTCCCTCCCTCCCGCCCCTCGGCCAGAGGACTTGGTTAGGACAGAACCCGGCCGTCCGCGGCCTTGCCAGCTCTGGCCGTGTGATGGGGTGACATTGTGAAGCTGCTGGGTGGCCCTCGGAGGGCTGGGACCTGAAAAAGAAACAGGCCAGACCCGCCCCAGGCAACAGCCTGAGAAGCGCTCAGCTCGTGACAGCCGTGTGGGTTCCAGTTCCTGCAGGATTTGCGGGCGCTGGGGGGCGGTGAGGATGGGGGTTATTCAGGAAGAAGTGCCACGTGGTCCCTCTGAACACACTTAGCACGGTTAGAATCGAAGCCGTCTGCACACGTCGGCAGGTGTTGCCTCCTCTTCTCCGTGTCCATTTGCTCGGTCTCAGCTGGACTGAGAAGTGGTCCGTGTGTTTCCCTTGGCCGTGGCAGCGACCCGCCTGGCCCGTGTGAACTGTCTCCCTGGCTCTTCCCCAGGATGCGGCTTCGTTCAAGGCCGAGCCGAGCTACAGAGGCCCCGTGAGCGAGCCGGAACCCGTGTACAGCACCGAGGCCGCCGACTACCAGGACGCCGATAGCCAGCAGGGTCTGGCCTAC
>NW_025794075.1:0-12359 GCF_021613505.1 Equus quagga | reverse complement strand
GGGTGACAGCCGGGGACCTGGACTCAACTCCTAGGACTCCTGAGCTCACACTCTCGTGGGAAATGACAATGAACGAGCAACTCAAATGCAGTCTGCTCAGTGGTGGTAAGTGCCCGTGAAGCTGCAGCAAAGTGCGCCCACAACAACTGATGTCAACCCATCCACACCCATGGTTATGAGAGTATTTCCTGAGACAGAGCAGACTCTGAGGTAAGGTGAAGACTGAAAAGTGAAATCACCTTTCAGAGAACGTGGAAATGGATATGTGGCTTGATCAAAAGTCATGTCCCTGTCAGCTCCAAGAACTGGAACCAGAACGTCAGCATGTTGTCAACACTGTGATTTCCAGTGCTGCCTGAGCTGAGCCATCTCTCCTTAGAGGCAACGGTTTCAAGGAGCCTGGACTTGTCCATACATTCGCACAAAGGCAGAGACGAGCCTGGACTTGTCCGTACATTCGCACAAAGGCAGAGACACGACCTCCTCCCAGGATGAGGTGGACACTGTGGGCACAGACATGGGCCCAGAGCCTGGGACATATGACAGCTAAGAGGAGAGCCTGGCGCCTGAGGAATTTGTGAAGCCGGCAGAGCCTCTCAAATAAAGAACCAAGTGCCAGAAATTAGAGCAACATGGGCCCCACGGAGAAGAGATGCTGAAGGATATGACGGTGATAGAGCCAAAAGTGCCTTTTACAGAGGGAAAAGAAGCATACCTATTTAATATCTTTAGAGAAATATGTATGACACCACACCAATGCAATAAAGAGCAAACAATTATGAAAACAAATCAGAGATTGCTTAAACAAAAAATATGTTCTCAAAACCTAAAACAAAAAAATCCCAACTACATCAGCTACAGAGAAGGTCAGGCCACGTCACCTGGGACAGCAACTGAGGTTTGCCAACCACACACCTGATAGGGGACTCGTATTCTCACCTATTTAAAAAGTCAGGTGACAACGATAAAAAGTGCCAGCCAGCCATATAAAGACAAATAATAGAATTAAATAATGAGCACAGAATGTGAGTAGACATGACTCCAAGAAAGAAATACAGGTGGCCAACAACCCCATGAAAAGATGCTCAACATCACTTATCAAGAGATCCACATACAAAATTCAGTATTGGGGAGACACTTGCCAACCCATTCTACGAGGCTGGTATTACCCTGGCCTCTTATCAGAACCAGACAAAGACATCACAACTAAAGAGATCTAGAGACCAATATCCTTCAGAAACATAGACAAGAAATTCCCTAACAAAATCGTAGGAAACCAAACCCAGTGAAATATATGTAAAAGGATTCTACACCATGACCAAGGGGGATTCATCCCAAGAATAAAAAAAGGTTGGTTCAGCAAACGAAATATCCATGTCATGTACCTTATTATTAGAATAAGAACAAAAAACACAGATCACCTCAAAACACAAGAAAAAATCTCCTGAAAAAACCCAATGCCCATTCACGATAAAAATACTCAGCAAACTGGGAACTTCCCCAACCAGATAAAGGGCATCCAGGAAAACCCCACACCTAACATTACAACAGACAGACCACCAAAGAAGAAATACAAGTGGCCATGAGCACATGAAAAGATGCCAGACATCACTCACCAGGGAAATGCAAATCAAAACCACAAGCAGACCCTCCTCATGCCCTCCAGGATGGCTATAAGATGGACAAACAAGCACTGGTGGGATGTGAGGAAGGTGGAAGCTCATCCATTGCTGATGGGAATGTAAACGGTGCAGCCACTTTGGAAGATAGTCTGGCGGGTCCTCAAGGATGAACACAGAGCTACCACATAACACAGCAATTCCATGCTAGGTATCCATCTCCCCAAGAGAAGCAACAACAAACATCAACATAAAAACTAATACAAAGATATTTGCAGCAGCATCAGTCATAATAGCCAAAACGTGAGAAAAACTCAAAAGTCCATCGAGTGATTGTATAAGCAAACTGTGGAATATTGATACAACGGAGCATGATGTGGCAATAAGAGGAATGAAGTACTGGCCCATGGCACCAAATCAGTGAACGTTGAGAACATGAACAGGCTTCAGAAAAGACCACACAGAGCATGTCGTCATGTACATGAAATGTACAGAATAAACCAACGTATACAGATAGAAAGTAGAGTAATAAATTGTCTATAATCCAGGGAGGGGGTGGACTGGAATGCAGAGTGACTGGCAATAGGTGCAGTTTTCTTTTGGGGTGATAAAAATGTTCCAGAATCTCTAGAATCAGAATAGCTGATGGCGACTTAGGAAGATCCTGAACTCACCTGCTCCCACAGAAACAACAAATCTACAGCTCCATGTGGAATGGTTCACTCGGAAAACACCTCAAAACCCACTGCACAGCTCCTCCACAAGAAAGGAGAAAAGGGCCAATGCAGATGTTAAAGAGGAAGAGACGGGATCTTTCCAGAAGCCCACCCCCTGCGTGGTGGCCCATCATCAGGAGGCAAACAGTAAAATTTTCAGGAGGGATCTGGCAAATACAGAGCTTCTCCCCAAGGAGCAAGGGTGGTACCCCACATCAGGCACCCCAATCCTTGAGACCTGCAATGGAGAGATGAGCCCTCAAAATGTTTGGATTTGGAAACCTATGGGGCTGACGTCCAGGAGAACTGCAACGCTGTAGGGAATGAAGATTCCAGTCTTAAAGGGCTCATGTGCAGACTCACTGGCCCCAGGACCAGCACAAAAGCAGCAGTGTGAAAAGTGCCCAGACCACATGTGAAGGATGATCATTTACTCATCTTAAAGCATCTGCCATAAGAGCAGGAGTCGGCTGGGACTCTCTGGAGAAGGAGGTGCTGGAGGGCACCATTTTCACATTCTCCCTCTATCCCACTAGCACAGGTGGGCATGTCCCTTCATGATTCCCCCAGCACTCCAAAGCCAGCTGACCAGCACAGCCCACACAGGGAACACCCCTTGAGCACCTGTATCCAGTGGGGAGGGGCGATTGTGTCTCTGGGTACTATGGATCTGGAACAATCAGCCAGTTCTTGGTGGGCTACTGGGCACTGCACAGTGGACTGAAACACACTCCCAGTCTTCTTGTGAAAAAGGCCTCACTGCTTGTCGCGGAGCTTCAGCCTGAGGAGCAGCTTCAGGTTCATCTCACGTCTAGAGGCTGTGTATGTGATCTCAGGGAACAGGCCAAGGGACAGACCTTTGCACTCTCCCTTGGCCTCAGCACAGCTCACCAGTGCCTCCTAGAAGGAGCCCATGCACTCATCTGGGGCCCTGAATTGTTTGCAACTACTGCCAGTGGGGACGGCTCCAGATCCCCTGGTCTGGAGGCCAGCAGGCTCTACAACGGCAGGCCCGGAGGACTGTCTATATTTGCATTCCTTACAAGCTGCTGCCTGAGGGTCTGGCTCCCATCAGCCTGAACCCAGGAGCTGGCTGAGATCCCTCCCCCGGAACACTCACAGGTCTCAGCAGACCCCACCAGCTGGGACCCACTGAGGACACATCGGGCTGCTCTGACAATCACCAAGGTCCCAGAGACAACCAAGAGCTAGGACAGGTCAAGTGATAAGGCTCATCTCCCACAGAAGGCCACTCCTTCCAGACTGGGAGACAAAGCTTTTCACCTAATACATAGAAACAAACACAGAGTCAAGCAAAATGAGGAAATAATGGAATATGTATCCAAAAAAAAATGATAAAACCCTAGAAAGAGGCCATAATAAAATGGAGACAAATAATTTACCCGATAAAGAGGTCGAGCTAATGGTCATAAAGATGCTCAATGAACTCAGGAGGAGATTGGATGCACATAGAGATAACTTCAACAAAGAGACGCAAAATATAAGAAAATACCAAATAAAAGAGAGCTGAAGAATACAATAACTGAAGTGAAAAAATACACCAGACAGATTCAACAGCAGACCAGATGGAGCAGAAGAAACAGTGATCTGGAAGAAAGGGCAGAGGAAGTCACCCAAACAGAGCTGCAAAAAGGAAAATAAATTTTAAGTGAAGATGGCTCAAGGACTTAGGGAACAACATCAAGCAGAATAATATTCACATTGTAGGGGTCCCAGAAGGAGGAGAGAGAGAAAAGGGGCCAGAAAACTTACCTGAAGAACTAATGGCTGAAAACTTTTCTATCCTGTGGAAGGAAAAAATAGTATCAAGATACAGGAAGCCTACAGAGTTCCAAAGAAGATGAACCCAAAGAGATCCAGATGAAGACACATTACAATTAAAGTGTCAAAAGTTAAAGAGAGAATGTTAAATGTAGCAAGAGAAAACCAACCTGGTCCATACAAGGGAACCCCCATAAGACTATCAGCAGATTTCTCAGCAGAAACTTTGCAGGCCAGAAGGGAATGGCATGATACAGTCAAAGTGCTGACAGGAAAAGACTTCCAACCAAGAATGCCCTACCTAGAAGTCATTCAGAATACAAGGAAAAGTAAAGAGTTTTCCAGACAAGCAAAAGCTAAAAGACTTCACCACCACTAAACTGACCTTATAAGAAATATTAAAGGAACTTCTTTAAGCTGAAAAGAAAGAATGCTAATTAATAACAGGAAAACATATGAAAGTAAGAATCTCATTAGAAAAGATAAATATATAATAAAAATAAATTAATCACTTAAAAGCTAGTATGAAGATTAAAGACAAATGTAGGAAAAAGAAAATAACTAAAATAATTAGTTAAGGGATATACCAAATAAAACAATGTAAAACATGACATCAAAACCATAAAACATGGGGCCGGCCCCATGGCCAAGTGGTTAAGTTTGCACACTCTGCTGCAGTGGCCCAGGGTTTCACCAGTTCAGATCCTGGGTGTGGACACGGCACCACTCATCAACCCACATTCAGGCAGCATGCCACATGCCACAACTAGAAGGACCCACAACTAAAAAAAACAAAAAACAAAAAAACACAACTATGTATTGGGGGGTTTTGGGGAAAAAAGGGAAAAATTTAAAAAAAAATTTTAAACCATAAAACATGGAGGGTAAAACTGTAGAGATTTAGAATCTGTTTAAACTTAACTTGCTATCAACTTAAAATAGACTGATAAACATACACATATAAGCTGTTATACGTGAGCCTCATGGTAACCACAAAGCAAACACCTAAAGTAGATACACAAAAGATAATGAGAAAGAAAGCTAAGTATACCCCTACAGAAAGTCATCAAACACAAGGGAAGAAAGCGAGAGAAGAAGAGAGAAACAGAGAACTGCAAAAAAGCCAGAAAACAATTAACAAAATGACAATAAGTACAGCCTATCAATAATTACTTTAAATGTAAATGAACTAAATTCTCTGATCAAAAGACAGAGTGGCTGAGTAAATAACAAAACATCTATATGCTGCCTATAGGATACTGACTTCAGATGTGAGGACACACACAATGAAGGTGAAGTAATGAAAAAAGATGTTTCATACAAATGGAAACCAAAAGAAACCTGGGGTAGCTATTTTCATATCACACAAAATAGACTTTAAAACAAAGACTGTAGAAAGAGACAAAGAGATTCATCATTACATATGATAAAAGGGTCAATCTAAGAAGATATAACATCTCTAAGTATTTATGTTCCCAACAGAGGAGCTCATAAATACATCAAACATCTATTAAGAGGGAAAGTGACAGCAATACAATACTAGCTGGGGACTTTAATACCCCCACTTACATCGATGGATAAAGCATCCACACAGAAAAGCAATAAGGACACACTGGCCTTAAATGACATATTAGAATAGATGGACTTAGTAGATATATATAGCACGTTCCATCCAAAAGCAGCAGAACACACAGTCTTCTCATGTGCACATGGAACATTCTCCAGGACAGACCATATGTTAGGCCACAAAACAAGTCTCAATAAATTTAAGAAACTTAAAATCATATCAAGCATCTTCTCTACCCATAACTGTATGAAACCAGAAATGAATTACAGGAAGAAAAATGGAAAAATCACAAATATGTGGAGATTAAACAGCATGCTACCGAAAAACCAATGGGTGAAAGAAGAAATCAGAAAAATAAATACAAAATACATGGAGACAAATGAAAATGGAAATATGACATACCATAATCTATGAGGTGCAGCAGAAGCAGTTCTAAAAGGGAAGATGATGGCCATACAGGTAAACCTGAAGGAACAAGAAAAATCGCAAACAATCCAATTTTACACCTAAAGGAACTAGAAAAAAGAAGAACAAATGAGGCCCAGAGTTAGTAGACAGAAGGAAATAATAAAGGTCAGAGTGGAAACAAATCATAGAGAGACTAAAATGACAATAGAAATCAGCAATGAAACTAAGAGTTGGCTCTTTGAAAAGATGAACAAAATTGATTAACCTTTAGCTAGACTAGAAAAAAAGGGAGGAGGGCTCAAATAAATAAAATCAGGAATGAAAGAGAAGTTACAACTGAAACCAAGGAAATACAAAGGATCACAACAGACTACTCTGAACAACTGTATGTCAACAAATTGGGTAACTGAGAAGAAATGGCTAAATTCCTAGAAACATACAGCCTACCAAAACTGAATCATGAAGAAACAGAAAATCTGATTAGACAGGTTACTAGAAAGGAGATTGAATTAGTAATCAAAAAACCCTCAACAAACAAAAGTCCAAGATCAGATGCCTTCCCTGGTGAATTCTACACTCAAAGAAAATGTAATACTGATCCTTCTCAAACTCTTCCAAAAAATTCAAAAGGTGGGAACCCTTCTACACTCATTTTATGAGGCCAGCATTACCCTGATACCAAAACCAGACAAGGACACCACAAAAAAAGAAAACTACAGGCTAATATCCCTGATGAATATAGATATAAAAATCCTTAAAAAATATTAGCAAACCAAATTCAACAACACTTTACAGGATCACACATCACGGTCAAGGGGGACTTATCCTAGGGACGCAAAGATGGTTCAACACCTGCAAATCAATCCATGTGATAGACCACATTGACAACATGAAAGACAGAAATCATATGATCATCTCAACAGATGCAGAGAAAGCATTTGATAAAATTCAACATCCCACATTTATGATAAAATCTCTCAACAAAGTGGGTACAGAGGGAACATACCCCAACATAATAAAGGCCACATATGAGAAGCCCACATCATCCTCAACAGTGAAAAGCTGGAAGCTTCTCCTCTAGGATCAGGAACAAGACAAGGATGCCCACTCTCACCACATTCAACCTAGTATTGGAAGTCGTAGACAGAGCAATTAACCAGGAAAAAAAAAATAAAAGGCCTCCAAACTGGAGAGGATTTTGGATGACGGTTAGTGGATGACTTCATTTTATATCTAGAAACCCTAAACAATCCACTAAAAAACTGAAGTGATACATTCAGTAAGGTCGCAGGGTACAAAATCAATATACAAAAACTGGTTGCGTTTTTATATGCTAACGACAAACTATCAGAGAAATTAAGAAAACAATCCCATTTGTAATGGTGTGAGAAAGGATAAAATACCTAGGAACAAATTTAACCAAGGAGGTGAAACACCCGTACGCTGAAAACTCTAAGACATTGATGAAAGAAACTGAAGAAGACACAAATAAATGGAAAGCTAGTCCATGCTCGTGGAGTGCAAGAATTAATACTGTTAAAATGAACATAGTACCTAAAGCAATCTACAGATTCATTCAGTGCAATCCCTATCAAAACACCAATGACAATGCTCACAGAAACAGAACAAACAATCCTAAAATTTGTATGGAACCACAGAAGATCCCATATAGCCAAAGCAATCTTGAGAAAGGAGAACAAAGCGGGAGGCATCGTGCTCCCTGATTTCAAACTATATTAGAAAGCTAAAGTAATCAAAACAATATAGTATTGGCATAAAAACACATAGATCAATGGAACAGAATAGAGAGCCCAGAAATAAACCCCCATGACAAGGAGGCAAAAACATACAATGGGGAAAGGACAGTCTCTTCAATAAATGGTGTTGGGAAAACTAGACAGCCACATGCAAGAGAATGAAACTGGCCCACTGTTACACCATACACAAAAATTAACTCAAAATGGATTGAAGACTTGAATGTAAGACCTGAAACCATAAACCTCCGAGATGAAAATGTAAGCAGTAAGTTCCTTGACATGGGTCTTGGCGATGATTTCTTGGATCTGACTCCAAAGGCAAGGGCCACAAAAGCAAAAATAAACAAATGGGCCTACGCCAGACTAAAAAGCCCCTGCACAGTGAAGGAAACCATGAACATGAAGAGAGAACCTACTGAACGGGAGAAGATATTTCCTAATCATATATACAGTACAGGGTTAACATCCACAATATATAAAGATCTCAAACAACTCAATAACAAAAAAAATCCAATTAAAAGGTGGGCAGAGGATCTGAAGAGACTTTTTTTGCAAAGAAGTCATACAGATGGCCAACAGGCACATGAAAGGATGCTCAGCATCACTCATCATCAGGGAAATGCAAGTCAAAACCACAGTGAGACACCACCTCACACCTGTTAGAATGGCCATCATCAAAAAGACAAGAAGTAAGTGTTGGCGAGAATGTGAAGACAGGGAAACCCTCCTGCACTGTTGGTGGGAATGTAAACTGGTGCAGCCACTGTGGAAAACAGTATAGAGTTTCTTCAAAAAAGTAAAACTAGAACTCCCATATGATCCAGCTATCCCACTTCTGGGTATTTATCCAACAAAAATGAAACAGTATAGCATTATTTACAATGGACAAGATATGGAAACATGTCCATCGATGGATGAATGGATAGAGAAAATGTAGTACGTACACACACACACACACACACATACACACGCAGTGGAATCTACTCAGCCATAAAAATGGAGGAAATCTTTCCATTTCCGACAACAAGGATGGACCTTGAGAGCATTATGTTACGTGAAGTAAGTCAGACAAAGACAAATACTGTATGATCTCACTTATATGTGGAATCTAAAAAACAGAACAAACAAAAAATAAAACCAAGCTCATAGATACAGAGAACAGATTAGTGGCTGCCAGAGGAGAGGGCGATAGGGGGTGGGCAAAATGGGGAACGGGGACCAAGAGGTACCAAGTCCCAGTTATAAAAGAAGAAAGTCACAGAGATAGAATGTGCAGCATGGTGTCTACAGCCAATAATCCATCAGGGCCTCCAGCAGCAGGACGCAGATGGCCCGTCCCATTCCCAGCTCCCCAAGGAAACCTGTGCCTCCTCCACAGTCCAGGCCGGAAAGGATCTGGGGCCAGATCGCCCCAGGTGAGGCCCCAGGTGGAGCTCACTGTTCATTGGTCCTCCAGAAAGCAACAGAAGGTGACAGCCCTAGGGGACACTGGAAGCGGTAAGCTTGCCACTCCCATGAAGGGGGTCACTGTCCAACAAGATAAATGGCCTGGGGGCCCAGGAGGCAGGAGAAACCATCCAGAACTGCACCGAGTGGATCCTGTGCGCCCCGCCCGGTGCCTTCAACAGCCCGGGATGGCACCTAGAAGCCAGATAACTCATGGCGGATGACGGCGGACTGCGGAGACTCAGGGTGGTTCCCATCCCCGTGGCTGTGCCCAACAGCGCCACCCTCTTGGAGACCTTGGCCACGGGCCTAGGAGGGTACCATGCTTTCTTCAGGACCCCCGGCCACTGAGCCCCCACGTCCATTTGCCTTCACGTGCCAGGGGCAACAACGGACCTTTCGAGTGCTTCCCCAAGGCTCCCTGCCCAGCCCACCACGGGTCACGGGATGGAAGCCCAATACCTGTCCCTCCTCTGTTCCCCGAGTCAGTAAAATGGGCCCGTCTCATTGAGGAGACCGTGCTGGCACGTGGAGACGGCCTCGCTGCAGGACACTGTGCAGGCTCTGCTGGGTCATCTCGAGGGAGATGACAAGAGGTGCACCCGCTGGAAGCTCACGGTCCCGGCCCCGCAGTAAGGTTTGTGGAGTCAGGAAAGATGTGCCTTGTCCCAGAAGCTGTGACTGCCCACCCAACTGAGAATGTGAGAGGGGCGGGTCCTGGAGGGCTTGGGGTGGGGGGACTTCTACTGCCCTCCTGGCACGGCCTACGCTCTCAAACCACTTGGTAAACAAAGGCAGGTGTGGGGCGGGGCTCAGAGTGCAGGGTGCCACAGAGAAGCGAAGACACTAACGTAACAGAGGAGACCTCAGCGCGACCCCAAGCTGGCGGTGATGTGTCTCTGACCCCAGAGGATGGGGGGCAGGCCTGGGGGCAGCACAGGAGGAGAGAGGAACTGCTCCAGGCAGTGTACACAGTGCTCCCCCGAGGAGAGCCTCTCACACCGCAGCCAGCGGGCTGAACTCCGAGCGGTCGGGCTGGAGGTCACTCATGAGCCCGGACATCACCCTCTGCACTGACGGGCCAGGTGGGCTGTTCTAAAGGGATGAACCTGTGGCTCAGACAACGGGAAGCCGAGGGTGGATGATGACGATGAGTGGGCCCTGTGGGCTCAGGACGGGACGTTGGGGATGTTGGGTTCACCTGTGAGAGCCTGAGGCGGTCCTCACTGTCTTCCACATCCGGGCTCCTAAGACACTCACCCCCCACCCCCCCACCCGGCAATCAGGAAGCCAATGCCCCAGCCCGGGTGCAGCCCCACCAACTGCCCCTTCAGGAGACAGCAGATCGGGTGCCCAGGAAGAGCGGCCACCGCTGTGCCGGGTGGCATGGCACACTGCCAAGGATGCCGGATTGCCCTTGAAGTACAGTGACTTGGTTAATGCAGCCACAGCGTGTCCTGTGTGTTCTAAACCACGCCCAGGGCAGCTGCCAAAGGAATCCCGGGGCCATTCACCGGAGGTCCCACCAGTGGCAGATTCGCACATCCTTTCTATTGGCCCCTCCCCGGAGGGCGGCTCTAAATAGGCCCTGGTCTGTGCGGACACTGCGTCTGGCCTAACCCAGGCTTTCCTGTCACCATGCAAACCAGGCTGCCACCATTATGCACTCAGAGAAGCTGAGCACATGTACAGGTGCCCTGGTTGAATACACAGTGATTGGGGTCACATTTCAAAGGTCACGATGTGCAAGACTGGGCAAAAGAACATGACACTGGGTGGAGGTCCCACGGGCTGCAGCGTGGGGACAAAAGAAAAGTGGAAGTTCAAGCAGCAGATTAAATTATTAACAGGTGGAACCACCTGGGCCGGGTGCACTGAGGGCCTGTCCTGGGCTTTAACAGACTCGAAGCATCGACCAGTAGGGCCTGCTGCCCCGGTGCCAGACTGCGGACCCCCGCTGAAACACCCCTCTGTAAAGGTACAGAAGTCGAGGGACGCTGCCACGGTCCTGACTCTCACTGTGGATCCACGCGCTGCGCTGCCAGAACCCCAAGCCCCTCCGGCCTGGGGGAGGCCTCATCTCCTGGAACGTGCAGTGGGACACCCCCTGGGAAGGCTGTGACATTGCGCCCCTGGGTGAGGGGTACTCCTCAGCCTCCACTGAGACGGCACTCTCCTGCTGCCGGCTGGACCTGTGGACACTCGCTCCCCCTGGACTGGGACACGCACACAGAGAGGGGAGGAGGCGGGTCCTGCGCTGGCACATCTGCCCCCAGTCCCGCTCCTCACCCAGGCAGTGCTGCCTCCCCGGCCAGCATGTGCGGTGTGACAGCCCGGTCGAGTCCCTGAAGCCGCCCACCTCCCTATCCTCAAGGCCAGGCGGGCACGTCCTTCTCCCACTGGGACCATCATCTGGCCACCATCTTTGTCCCCTCCGGTGGCCTAAAGGAGGTTATAGCACATAGACAGTGCTCACTAAACTCAGCCAACAAGCTTAAGTGACAGCCAGGAAAGCCTGTCCTCACTGACAGCAGACAGGTCACTGAGAAAGGCTGTCCCAGGGCGACGCTGGACAGCATCACTGCCTCCCAGGAGGCGCCAGCACGAGGACCCCAACAGCAGGCTGTGTGCTCACCCCTGAGGAGCCTGCTAATGTGGCACTTTCACTAACTCACCCGAGGACACACGGGAGCACCCCCGCACTCCAACACCGGCCCAGGGGACCTGAGCCATCGGGGGTTCGGATCCCGGGCTCTTTGGGAGAAAGCTGTCACTGACTTTGCGAGTCGCTGTCTTAAGCTGTGTTTCCTCCTGCATGGAGCTGTGCTGTTGCTGTGACAGTGGCCTCCGATGCAGCCAGACGACCACCTCCAGGCCAGGGAACCCCTCTGTGACGGCTCATGCACATTCGGGAAGAGGGGGCGTGTGGGACTGTAAGAGCCACTCAGGAGGGTGGAGTGTAGCAGGAGGTCATCCAGACGATGGGACCGCCCCTTGACCCCTGAGCTAGACCCGGGCAACTGTGGGAGCCAGCTCAGAGCAGCACCTGCTCCACAGCGACAAG
>NW_025794074.1:4707-5901 GCF_021613505.1 Equus quagga | reverse complement strand
ATTCCGTGTTTCACAAGAATGCTGTTGAGACTGTCCTTATGCACAGACTCGGAAATCCCCCACTTCTCTGTGAACTCAAGCAGATGGACCAACTTGCTTGTTTTGACACCTTTTATAAATGACAGAGTGCTGTATTTTGCAGCTGTGCTGCTGGATGGCGAACCTTTTGTTCTGAAAGCACACTTTGTTAAGAAAACTTTTCTAAAAGGGCCAATTGTCCTACAACTGAGGAAGTGCCCATGATTGCAGAGGTCAAAGCCTCCAAGTCAGAAATTGTCATTCTTTGATCAGACATTGAGAGTAGAACTTACTCCTTTTAAGTGTTTCCTTAAGTTTTTTTTTCAACTTCTCTATTCAAATTAAGTAACTCACTTTATTAAGATTTCTGGTCTCTCTGATATCTATTGTTTTTTTCCCTGTTGTTTTCCTACTTTGAAAAATTTATTCCAAACCTTAAGTTATAAATGTATGGAAATATCCATTTACCCAGTAAGACAACTTGGATTTTTTTTCTTTTTTAAAAAGTAATTTTATTGGGATTGTAATGGTTTGTAACATTGTGTAATTTCAGGTGTACATTATTGTTTATCACTTCCTGAATAACTTCATTGTGCTCACCCCAAGTAGTCTAATTTCTAGCCATCACCATGCATACGTGCCGCTTTGTCACTTTCGCCCAGCCCCCAACTGTCTTCCCCTTTGGTAACCACTAATCTGTTCTCTTTATCCATGTATTTGTCGTCTTCCACATATGAATGAAATCATGCAGTATTTGTATTTCTCTGTCTGGCTTATTTCGCTTAACATCACACCCTCCAGATTCATCCATGTTGTTGCAAATGGGACAATTTGGCACCAGGGACCATAAACAGATCTACCCAGTGGGGCAGCTGCTCAACAGGCCAGAGAGAGCATTCATAGGACTGCTGAGCCCTGGAAGAGTGATTGGGTCCTGGGTGGCTGTGGAGAGAGTCCCAGCAGCCTTGAGTCTGGTGGGTAGAGGGAGCTCATTGTGCCCCTGCGGTGCCTACCAGCAGCTCTAGCTCGGGTCCCAGTGAGGAAGCCCCACCTGCCTGCCAAGCACAATGTGATTATTAACAACAATTTTTTTCTCAAATGACATATATCATACCAAATAATTTTATTTGTTTGTTTTACTAAAACAAAAGTCATGAGTTGTACTCCTGCTATGAA
>NW_025794074.1:3602-4673 GCF_021613505.1 Equus quagga | reverse complement strand
AATTTTAAAGTAGAAGGAAATCTAAGACCACAGTTTTTCACTTATGCATACATTAATCCTTTGTATATTACTACCTTAACGGCTCTTCTGAAAATGTAGACATTAACATATAATGTATTTAATAGCTGATCATCGAGGTTCTTTTTTTTTTTTTTTGAGGAAGATTAGCCCTGAGCTAACATTTGCTGGCAATCCTCCTCTTTTTGCTGAGGAAGACTGGCCCTGAGCTCACATCCATGCCGATCTTCCTCTACTTTATATGTGGGATGCCTACCACAGCATGGCTGGCCAAGTGGTGCCATGTCCACACCTTGGATCCGAACCGGTGAACCCAGGCTGCCAAAGTGGAGCCTTCACACTTAACTGCTGAGCCACCGGGCTGGCCCCTGATCATTGGGTTTTATTCTCCTTATTAGGAATTTGCTCTCTTATTCAGCTCTCTTATACAGTGTCCACAATACCAACCATAGTCCCTATGGAAAAGTGATCATCAAACATATGTCTCCAGGAGGAGGCTTCATTGAAAGGCAAATTTTAATAAATAGATTGATCTATGTGACATTAGAGGTAGAGTTGACCTTATATATGATGGAGCAAAAGTTAAAGTCATACAAAGTATTACTATGCAAAACTATTTATTTTTCATTCTGTACATCTACTCATTAGAGCATAGAGGATTGGTGTCCATGTGTAAAGGAGTTTATACATATGAATGAAGAGTTGATTGGCTTTTTAAAACATTTTTATTCTACTAGCTTCCTGTTTCTGCTAGAAAACTTCCAGTGCCACAGATAAGATGACTCCTTGCTTTGCTCTAAACAAAAAAATCTTCCGCTTCTAAATTTTTTCATAATCACTAAAGGGGTGGTGAATGATCATTATCATTATCACCCACTATATAGCTCCATTATGCTCAAGCATCTATTTACCTTTATTGTCAAAGAATGACTCAAGAGAGACTTTTAAGTCTTGTCCAATTTTGTGAATCAGGATCATCAGTTTTTCTATACAGCTATGCAAGTAGTTTCAACCTCTCCTGGTTACCTAGAGAGAACCCTGATGAAACACTTT
>NW_025794074.1:1405-3070 GCF_021613505.1 Equus quagga | reverse complement strand
TTATAACTGATTTATTGAAGATAATCACATACTACATCCTGCATATATTTAAAAAGCACATTTTGATTAAAGAAGCCATACAAAAATTACAATAGATGCTGTATGTTTCCATTTGTGTATCATTCATAGAAGTACACAATATACTTTAATGGTATTTTATGCAATTGTTAAAAATTTAATGTCTCTGAGCCTCACCTTCCTTGTTTCTGAAGATAATCTGGGACAGTAAACATAACTTTAGATGTATGTTGCAAGATATAAATGAAATATATATACATATTTTGTTGAGTCTGAAAAGATGTTCAAAGAGAAAGTTGTGTGTGTGTACACACATGTATGCATTTGTACACATTTATATTTCAAATGAATATATGCACACAAACACAGGTTCCTTTCTAGTCATATTTTATGTTGAAAGGAAATGAGAGAAAGTTGCAGAAGATAGACATGAAAAGAATGGATGTTTGAATTAACACAAAATTAAAAGGATGTAGAAATTTAGACAGAAAGATTTAAAGAAAATGCTATACATAAATTTAAATGATGAATTGCTTTTCATATCTTAATGTCTCAAAGTCATCAAAGACTGAATTACACTTTCTCTTAAGCAAAGGGAAAATCTGCACCAGCTAAAGAGGCTGAATATATCTGAATAGATTTTAAATTTCTTCTTCTACTTTAAGTGAGATTATGCAAAACGCCTTTGCACAGGAGAAACTAAATGAATTCATCAAGAAGCTTAATCTCAGTTTCCTGAAAAAAAATTTATTTGGTAAATGTTTGTATTTAATTCCTAATGTTAATAAAAAATTACCACACTAGTGATTTAAAACAAACACACTTATCCTCTTACAATTCTGAAGGTCAGAGGTCTGAAATAGGTCTCACTGGGCTAAAATCAAGATGTTTGTCAGAGTAGATTCCTTTTGGAGGCTTCAAGGAAAACTCTGTTTACTTTCCTATTCTAACTGAGATTATAGTGCAAAAAGTACAAATATATGTCTTATAACTAACAAATATTTCATATGTGGCAGCTCTTAACTTGTGATAAAAGTATGAAATTCCTAATTGTTTTTGGCATGTGTGTTGAAACATAAGTGTGTAGTGCCCAAGGTTTATGTCAAGAAAACTAAAGTTCTTTGTGAAGAGAATAGCTATTTTCCACAGATATCAAAGGCTGCTTTTCCACCACAAGTCAATATGTTGAAGATTTAAGGCATCTAATCTAGACAGAATCCTCAGTCCCGAATTTGTAGAAAATTTAAAATCAGTGTTGGGATAAGGTGCTGGGAAGTTAGACCTCTGAAATCTGGCAGAGATCATGAGGGGGGACTAATAAAAACTGCATTCACAGGATTCTAACCTGATCTATTAGGAGCATAGAATCTGCAGGAAAACATTTGTTTCTGTCCAGATTAATGTCCCACAGGGAAATCAGTACTTCGAGCTTTGAGGAACAAGAGTGAAATGTGCCTAATGAGCAGACACAGGGAGTTGTAAATACCTCCTCTGCTCTTCCCTTCAGCAAGCTTGGGCTGGATGGGACGTGGTTGTTGTTTTTGGAATCTTAAGTTTGACTGGGAGACTAATGCTTGACTGCTTCCTGCTGCCTTATGTAGAGACAGAGCTTCAATCTCCATCATCAAACATCCACGAGGAATTTGG
>NW_025794074.1:0-1146 GCF_021613505.1 Equus quagga | reverse complement strand
GATACACCACAATTAGAGAAGGGAAGGAAAGGCATAAAGTGCCTCCAATAGAATAGAACATATCCAAGAGGTTTTGCAGTCAAAGGGTGTAGGAAAATATGGTGTCATGCGAGGAAGGATGTCCAGTGAAGTGAGAGCATCTCCTTTTTTTTTTGTTAATGGGCATATTCAACTGTGTCTTCATATTGATGAGAAAGACCCAGACTAATGTGTTACTTGCAAATATTTCCTTGCAACAACAGTTCATAAGATATTCATTTCATAGTATCTCCTTTCCCTCCGGGTATTCACCTTAAAAAAAAAAATCAACACTTTGACTTGATAAATAAAAAGGGGCATGCTAAATAACTTTACCCTGCAATTATTTCATATGCATGAGCTGAATATACTTGTGGGTTAGTTATTCAACTGTTTTCTCTATTGTAAATTGTACAAGTACTTTATACATTTGTGAAATGAGGTCAGAGTGATTTTATACTTGTTTTTGATTGCATTCTTCTAAACAAGGAAGTAGAGTTTTTTTCACTAATTTTGTTCTTTGTCATTGAATTATTTTATGTATAGACGAATATGTGGGGAATCATGTTTATTAGTAATGTGGGGTCAAATTTATCACTCAGTCATATTGCGTTCTTTCTATTGCTTTTTTAGATTTTATTTTTATTCCTGAAAGTATTTAGCTCTTACTTTTATATTCTTCACTTGTGAATATTTGCTATAAACAAAAGCCAAAGTAAATTTTCTTCTGTACACTTAATGCTAATGTCACCCTTTATACATATTACCAACTAGTTTTTACATCCTTTTCATTCCCTCTTGTTCCCTTTGGCCCTTTTTCGGTTAGATCTATTTCTAAGAGTCACATTATCTTTGACCATAACTGAAAGATATTCGTTTTTACACTTGATTAAAGGTTAACTTCAACTTCCGTAACTATATTTGAATCCACATATCTTTATATAAGAAGAAATTATAACTTAGATACTGTTCTTCACAAAGTTTAAAAGCCATTCTATTTTATTCTTTTATTTCCAAGTCTTTGGAAATGTAATCTGGAATTACTAACCCATGTTGATATTAGTAAATTATTATTATTTTTTGTCTATATATGTTAGTTTTAGATTCTTATTCAATTTTGCCTCATAC
>NW_025794073.1:0-5437 GCF_021613505.1 Equus quagga | reverse complement strand
AGCATCCTCCAGGATTCCTTGGGACAAAAGGACCAGATAAGAATGGTCTGCAAGGCTGTTAGAGCAAGCTAAATGACCTCACCCAAACAAGGATTCCTGAGAATGCCAAGTCTGGAGTGCCCAGAGCTTAAAGGACCAGACCTTACAGGACCAACTTACTCCATCATTTGCTGGGCCAGATTTTGCAAGTCCAGCATTTGAAGGGGCCACATTTTTCAGATCCAAACTGTTTAGGTCCAAAATTTGTAGGGTCACACTTTCTAGGGCCAAGAGCTGCAGGGTCTGGTAAAGGCAGCTCATACTCACAAGTGCCTCACCCTTCCAGAAGCTGCAGAAGCTGGCTTGGGAAATAAGATGATGTACATTCCACACTGGATTAACCCCGAGATGAAAGGTCAAGGGCCTGAGGAACACATTCTCCTCTCTAAGAACGAGACGGTGGCCAAAACCACAACAAAAAAGGTTTTGAAGAGTGCACCTCCCACCAAAGACCCGGTGAGGGGAGCTAAGTTGGAGAAGACAGCAGAGGAGGAGGGCATGACCTTCTTCGATGCCCCTACTTCCTTCAGTCCAGCCACTCCTGGTTCCTGTGCCTTTCACAGCAGCTCCAAGCACCATCCTCAGCTGACTTATGCCACTCAACCAGAAAATCCATCCCAGGTCTCAACTTTCACCTCAGCAGAAGGCACCGGTCTATACAAGGAGAATTCCCATTCCAGGGAAAAACAGTTCAGAGGTTCCCAAACCTCTGCATCCCCCTGAAAAAGACTGTCATCATTATTTCCATTAATGTGCAGGTGATGCAGGACCCTGTCCAAATATACTTTATACCCCTGAGCAAAGAACTGCCTGTTTGTGCCTCCTTATTTTCAATGTGATACGTGATGGAGAGGGTGGAGGAGGGAGGCAGTACTTCTCATGTGGTATAGGAGGTTAACCCCACATTTCAGATGGGCCAGATTCCACACAACTCTTTCAGCCCCACCCTGGACTGTGGATCAAGGGGCTTGAGAAGAGAAGGAAGACCCTTGTCTAAGGCACATTGAAGGTAAAGGTCAGGCTTGAATTCTTTCATGGCTTCCCATGAAACGGAAGCTTCAGAGGAGCAATGTGGGCATGATGATAGTCCAGAGGGAGTGGCCAGGAACCCAGTGCATTCCTGGCCCACAGGCACAATTCATCAATAGCTTCTCTATGTGCCCACAGTCTGGAGGGAAGGTTTTAGAGGAGTGTCACGGGGCTCCATCCTTGAGATGCTTTGTGTTTATCCAAAGCACACGGAGAATATGACAGATGTCAGAAGCAAAGGAGAGCATCTCCCCTCTCTGCGCCCTGTTGTCACTGATTAGCTCTTTAAGGGGTAACCCATCTGGGAGCCTGCTGGAGCCCTGCCACCCGTTCAACCCCCATTGCATTTCAGCTGCGTGGAATAAATGCCTCCTACAATGAAGCTCAGTTGATGAGAAGGTCTCCAAAAGGGTCACAATATAAACGCCTTTCAGCTGAGTCTTGCATTCAACAATTAACAATTCAAATACTCGAATACCTATTGTCTTCCAGAAACTATGTAGACACTAGGGACACCATAGTGTCCCTATGGGACAGGGACTCATTTCCATGGAGCTTGTGGAACCATGGAGTCAACAGTCAAGTCAAAAATCACTGAAAGCAATGTGAAAGAGCTGGTTAGAAAAAGTAGATGGAATGCAAAGGAAGGCACGTCACCTAATTTGGGGTGGTGTTCATGGCAATTTTCCTGGAAGAGTTGATATGTAGACTGAGTTTGAAATGTTTGAGGGATAAGAATGGCATTGCCACGCTGGAGAATGGATGGCATTCACTCATCCCTTTTCCATTCTTTCAACTAATATTGAGCACCTACTACATGCCAGGCACTGGTGTAGACAATGGGAAGACAGCAGTGAACAAAAGAGGAAAAAACCTGTCCCCAAGGAGCTTAGGTTGATGGTGCACTAGGAAAGGAGATTAAAAAAGCATAGTAAAAATATAGTCTGTAGAAGGTGACCAAATGTATGCAAGAAACCTGGGTAAGAGGTTTGGGGAAGACTTAGGTGGGGTGCAGTTTTAAGCAGGGAGTCCAGGACAGGTCTGACTAAGAAATTAATGCATGAGCATGGACTAGTGGGAGGTGAGAGGGCAAACCACACGGATGACTAAGGAAGAGCATTCCAGTCAGAAATTATAGCTAATGCAGATGTCTGGAGGCTGGAGCATGCCGAGCCTATTCCAAGGAACAAGGACAGTGAGCCTGATGCCAAGTAATCAGGGGAGAATGTCACAGAGGATGAGGTCAGAGCAGTAAAGGGGCCAGATGGGGTGAGGCCCAGAAGGTCATTGCAAGATGTTAACTCTTCCTTTGAGTAAACTAGGAGGTATTTGAGGGTCTGCTTAGATATGAATTATGTTTTAAAAGGATCACTTAGGCTGTGGTGCTAATAACAGAGTATTGGGGGTATAGACTTGGGTAGAAGCAAGGATATTAGTTATGAGGTTACTCCAGCAATGGTAGCAGTAGAGGAGATAGAAGTGATTAGATGCTGGAATCATTCTGAAGTTAGAGATAACAGGACTTATTGATAGATTGGATGTGGATAGTTGGAGTAAAAAGAAATCAAGGATGACACCAGGTTTTTGGCCTAAACAACTGGGAAGATGGAGTGGCCATGAACCGCTATGAGAAATCCTATGACAGGAATAGAGTGGTATATGTGACTGGGTGGTGGTGGGATAATCAGGAAGTCACTTCTGTACAGTTAGAGATGGATATTGGACATACAAGTGTATATGTTGATTAGACAATTTGGACATATGACCCTGGAGTTCAGGAAATCCAGGCTTTAGGGAGGCAAACAGACAGCTAGATAAATAGATATACATAGATGATAGGTAGATAGATGATAGATAGATAGATAGATAGAAAGATAGATAGATAGACGGATATATTTAAAACTATGAACCATGAGACTGGGCTGTGGAGGCAGATAAATTATTACAACAGTGTGATGAGTCCTGTGCTGTGTGGGTCCTGCTGCAGGAAGAAGTACTCAGCTGATGAGGAGGGTCACATAAAGGGTCACAATAAAAATGACCTTGAGAGGCATCTTGCACTCAACAATTAAAATATCTGAGTACTTACTGTGTTCTAGGAAGAATGCCAGACACAATAGTCACCAAGACTCGTCTCCATGGAGGTTATGATCTCATGGGGTAGACAGTGTCACATGCCCAAACTACCTAGTAAAAATATACACTCGGATGTCCAATATTCATCTCAAAAGTAAACTCCTGATTCCCTCCTCTGCCCGCCTCCCCACCCCCCAATCACACATACTAAACCTGCTCCAATTGCAGTATTTCCCATATCAGTTAATGGCACCTCTCTTGCCAGTTTTTCAGATCAAAAACATTGGTGTCATCCTTGACTTTTGTTTCTAACAGTTCACTCCAATCCATCTGTAAATCCTGTCGTCTCTACCTTCAGAATGAATCTGGAATACGACCACTTCCCACCTCCTCTGCTGCTCTGATTACAGCAATAGTATCATAACCAATCTTTCCCCTTCTTCCTGAGACCATACCTGCAACAGTCTATTCTCAATACAGAAGCCTGATGGTGCTCAGGGTAGGTCTTAGCTGTAGATCATAGATGGATAAATAGACAGACAGATGATAGATGTATATAAAACCATGAGATTAGTTAGATCATCAAGGGAATAAGTGTAAATGGAGAGATCTAAGAACTGGGCTCTGGGACTCTTCAACGTCAAGAAAGTGGGAAGAAAAGGAGGAACTCATAAGCAAAGGAGACTGAGAAGTAGTAGCCAATGAGTTAAGAGGAAAACCGGAAAAGTGTGGTATACTGGAAGCCGAGAGAGGAAAGTATTGCAAGGAGAAAGTGAGCAACTGCATGAAAAGTTGTGAATTGATCAAGTAAGATGAGGACTCGGAGTTGACCAGAGATTAAGCAACACAGAGATCACTTATGGCCTTGAGAAGAACAGACTCAGGTGAATGATGGAGGTGGAGGCATGACTGGAGTGGATTCAAGAGAGAATGGCAGGACATCAATTGGTGAGAGCAAGTATAATCAATTCCTTCCAGGATTTTGGTCCACAGAGGTGCAGAAAAATGAGGAAATATCTGGAGGGGGAAGTGGGATTCAGAAGGTTTTTAATAAAATAGATGGAAGACATGGCATGTTGGATGTCACTGGGAAAGATCCGGTTGAGAGGGATAATGATAATGTTGGAGGGCACAAGAGAACTGCTGAGCAACTTGGTGGTATAGGGGTCAGGGAGTGGGAGTGAATGCCCCAATAGTTAGCCTTGGAAAAAGCACAGTTGCTTTGCTGGTGGTAAATAGAAGGAAACATTAATGAGGTAAGACTTTGTATATCAGGAGAAGAAAGGTTTCTCTCACATGTAAGAGAGCGTGGGAAAAGACCCAGATGGGTGATTGAGGAGGTGAGAAGGGACCATGGCCAGGGCTGGGAGAAGGGTGTGGAGTACCAAAGCCAGAAAGCCAGAGGAAGAGAGAGATTCTGGAAGTTACCATGGCAAGTTTCTATTAGGGCCTAAGGAGTCAGTGGCCAACTGACATAAAAAGGTGGTTGAATGTGTTCTTGGAACACTGGAGCAGTGGGAGAGATCACAGAGAAAGCTGTAGATGCACAAAGCATGAGGAAGAGGATGGAGCCAGCAATGCAGAAAGAAGGCAGGTGTGGCATCCTAGTGTTCAGAGACCAGGGTGTTTGGGGGTGGGAGGTGAGGACTGGGAGGCAGAAAGACAAAGAAGGCCCTGAGTGGATGGATGGACCTCTGTTATCAACACCTCATGTCTCAGAAGGTGGCACCTCTGCATTCCCACCTTCTGACCTACCACAGAGGAGCCAAGAGCTGGAGGAACTGCAAGAAGGGCTGTAGCTTCCTTATGATGTGGTATAGGGGACCGTGGGATGCCCTGCCCTGATTCCTATGGAAATCCAGGATGACTCAACATCCCATCAGAGCAGAAGAAGGTGAGGACAGGACTTTCTTCCTCTGATAAACCCCAATACTTATCACAAAGTGTCCACTGCCAGCACAATGCAGAAAAGCTATGGTGGGAAGAAGCGTGAATGTGTCCCTCCTCTGAATGGTGACTCTGTGCTTAAGGGATGGGGCCCAGCCCCTCTTGTGGCCTCTAGGGAAAGGAGGCACAAGGCCCAGGCCTGCTAAGCCAACACCCTCCAGGTGTCTTCTAAAGCACCCTCAAGAATCACAGGAGGTCTTGTGACAGGTACATCTTCCTGCTTGGTAGAAGTTAGGCAGGAGCCACGTAGGAGGATGTCCTGGAGAAGGAATGTGACTCAGATGGGTCACAGGAGGATGAGGCGGGAAGCCAAGGTTAATGTGCACACATCCTGTCTTAGGCGGAG
>NW_025794072.1:2029-3228 GCF_021613505.1 Equus quagga | reverse complement strand
GAAGACCCTCGGGCATTGGGGCTAAACATGTCTAAAACAATATTTAACTTTTGTCAAAACAATTTATATTGTACTTTGAATTTGACTTTCTTTCCTTTGTCCACATGGCCTATGAATGTGCTCATGGATAGAGCAGGTGCACCAATTCCTGTCAAGAGAACTTAAGAAATGAACTATGAACACATAGTGCTGAGACAACACCTTGCAATTTGACAGTCAGAAGCTCGTCAAAGCACATATTCCTAGCACATTACTTATTCAGTAAACAATACTCAAGTTCCTACCAGGCTTAGACACTGTGCTAATGACTGCAGATGGAAAGTTCAGACTCAAAAAGTCTAATCTCCTGGAAAAGAGAGAAGAAATAAACCACCAAATACAGAAAAGAATGGTAAGTGTTCTAATGGAAGTGCTGTATTTGCAAAGAGCCATAGGTATGGGGGGTGGTAAATGGAGAGACATCAAGTCATTGGTACTTTAGAAGCGTGGATATGGAAAGGCACGAATAGAATTGGACAATGGGAGAAGGGCTAGAGATGTGCAGGCCATTTGGAAGCAAGAGCTAAATCAAAGTGTTGGCAAAATTGGACATTTTATAAAACTTAGAAATGAATAAGAAAGAAAAGCTCAGAACAAGATGAAGTTTCCCTCCTTACAACAGGTCTAGAAATGAGAGATCGGAAAGTGACACCATTCCCTGAATGTTCTTGCTAAAAGTTGGAGCCCAACGTTTTAGAATCGAATGGTTAAATTTCTTAAGAGAGGAGAGGGAAAGAGACCTCACTGTGTCCGGTTTCCTTATCTGTAAAATTAAGATAATCCTAGGACAACCTCATAAAACCGTGGTGAGGATTGCTGTAATTTCTATAACATTCTCAGAATGGCACCTGGCCCTGACTAAGTGCTCCTTCCATGTCAGCTCTTCTATTTAAATCTGGTTAGAAGATTATTCCCTGAGTTCTAGGTCCATGGGCAGGAAGATGAGGTGGTTCCCAGAGAAATGTCCAGGAGACTTTTAGTGCCAGCTTAACCACTGCACAAGCAAGAGGAGAAATAACCATTCACTGGGATGAAGGAGCCAAGAGTGTCACAGCTAATAATCTGGAGTTCTAGACAGAGCCATTTCTTCTTGGCAAACACACCCTATGAGGGCACACCTTCCTCCACTGGTTTTCTGGTTCTCCCTCAAGTTCAGGAGC
>NW_025794072.1:0-1755 GCF_021613505.1 Equus quagga | reverse complement strand
GTTTTGCTTTAGGCTGTTTCACTTTAAAGACGATCCAGAAACTTCTTATGAGACAGAAAACTCACACAGAAAACAGACAACAAGACACACCCACATGTCAGCAAAGGGAAGGAGCTGGTGCTTATTCAGCAGCTGCTGTCACTGTGCTGCCCCTTTAATTCTCTTCTCAACCCTAGGCCTGGCTTAAACTACCCCTAAGAGTGGTTGTGAGAATTAAATAAGTCCAGCTCAGAGAACAGCCTGGTATCTGAAGGGAAAGTAAACCCAGGCTTGGTGTGGACTTGCCTCTGTATCTGAGATGGTGAGTCTGGAGTGTCTAGCAGCAGTGGGAGGCCTGGCAGTTAATGGTGACAGACGTGGGGTGGGCAGCCCCTGTGTGTCCCTGGGACACCAACCTGTTGATTGGAGCATTCCTAGTATGGCAGGGGGCACAGAGTGTAGGACCCTCTGGTTGTGTGTCTGTATTGGAGGAGAGGAGCTGTTAGCAAGAGTTAGGCAGGACCTTCAGCACAGTGTCCTAGTCCCAGCTGGATCCAGGTTACCAGGTGGAAACTGAGGAATGAGTCTCATCAAAGGCCTGATGAGACATTCAGGATGTGAGAAAGGGAAAAGGAGGAGAAAAGAGTCTGAAACCAGGGTCTTGTAGATCTTGGCCGCATATCCTGCGTCTTCACGCCAGGTTGGAGGCCTGAAGGTAGATTCGCTACATCACCAGATGCTGCCTTGTGGTTGCAGAGAAACCCCAGCCTAGGCAGAATCAGCCTCGGGCACTGAGTGAGGGGGAGAGGGAGACAGCAGGTGGAAGACTGGGGAAGACAGACTCTTCCCTCACCCTGAATACAGGCTTCTCCACATGGTTCCTAAGTGCCATAGGAACTCTCCACATTATCGAGCAAAATTTCTCTGGGGATTTTGGTGAGATTACCAGTCATTTATGATGGTGGAGAGTATTGTTTTTGAACCAAGTTCTTTCCTCTTTCTTGTGTCCTCGTTACCTCCCATTCTCATCCTTTACCATTGGACTTTACTCCAGTATAATCTCACACCACACCTTCTACCATAAGTTGGGAAAAATACCACATTCCTCATTCTGTGGTTTGAGTAGAACAACCAATGAAGAAAGAGATTAACGTTATTATGAACCCATAATACTCATCCTCAATTAGCCACCCAAAAAGATACGTGCAAATCTTACCAACATTGGCAGTTTTCCAATGCTTTACTCTCAGGACCTATGAATACTCTTAAAAATTATTGAGGGCTAGCCCTCATGGCATAGTGGTTAACTTCAGTGCAGTCCACTTCGGTGGCCAGGGTTTGGTTCCTGGCCAACACTCCTTTGTCAGTGGCCATGCTGTGGTGGTGACTCACACACAGAAAGAGGAAGATTGGCAGTGGATGTTAGCTCAGGGCGCCAAAAAAAAAAATTATTGAGATACCAAAGACATTGTCCTTATGGAAATTATACTTATTGAGATTTGCCATGTTGGAAATTAAACTTGAGACTGTTTTAAATATTTATTTTTCTAAAATTAACAAAGGTAAACTCTTTACATCTTAACACAAAAACTCATTTTTATTAAAAATAACTGCATTGTCTAAGACAAAAAAATTAATGTAAATGTTTTGAAGTCTCACAAATCTCTTTAATGTCTTCCTTAATAGAAGACAATTGGGTTCTCATATCTTCCCTGCAAGCAATGTGATATGTTGCTTTGTTTCAAGTTTTGAAGGAAATCCAGTCTGACACAGATA